>NW_020173512.1:87868-151810 GCF_003031525.2 Neophocaena asiaeorientalis asiaeorientalis | reverse complement strand
AACCTGTGTCCCCTGCATCGGCAGGCGGACTCTCAACCACTGCGCCACCAGGGAAGCCCCTGCGGAACCAATTTAAACTACTCTGGCCACCTGACTAATGTGTGTGAGTGCCCACCACTGTGTGTGGGAAGTTGGTGAGATAATTCCACTGTGCTTAAGGGCACAGCCTTATTTGCTTCTGTGGAAGCTTGAATGTTGAAGTTTTCAGGAAAGAATCAACTGTCTTCTTTTCTCATGTATCTGTAACATTGTAGAAACTTTCCTGTGCTGTTAGAGACTCTACAAAGTGAGTTTTACTGGCTTACTTACCTTCTTACCTTCTCATAGCCAGAGCCACAGTTCTGGGAGATGGTTTGGTGAAGTGGGAGCTGTCTCTGGAGTCAGGGCAGGTTGCCTAGACTCATATCTGGGTTCCGCCACTTACTTGCTCTGTGACCTTGGGCAAGTCATTCACCTTCCCTTAGCTTCCTGTTCCTTACCTGTAAAGAGGGGCTGAAAGAGGAGCTCTCATTGGGCTTAAGAGGAGACTTAATAATAATATGTCTTAATATTTGCCCCTGAGATCAGCACATGTTGTTTTTGCCAGTTTTCTGATTTAGTAACTAATTCTTTCTTGTTGGACTTTTCAGTGTTTCCTTATGATACTTTTTGTGTTTAATATGGGGCAGGAGAGAAACATGTATACAATAGAAATGGCCCAGATGTGTCCTTATTCACAGACAGACAGACACACACACGCACACACACGCACAGTTTTTCCTTGCATTCACTTCAGATTCCTTTGACAAGCTCACTGCCCATTTTCTTAATAAGAGGATCCTAATTGCAAACAATAGCAACTGTCAGGTTTTCAATGAACAGTACAATTCCAGATGTGACAAGGAAACCCTCTCTATAATCTGCCTCTGAGAGGCAGGGGCGGTGGGCTTGGGTGTTGGACAGACCATTTGATTGCAGAATTGTCATTTCTGAACTCTATTGTCTGGGCTGGGTCACTAGCTCCATTATGCACTTTGGTTTTGCAGAATTTATCACATCTTCTGCAGTAATCTCCCCAGAATGAAAAAGCACTTGAAGAACCTTCTTTTCGAATTACAGAGTATTCATGAGATAGGGAAATGAGATCCCCTCCCAATCAACACTGAATTACAGTGTAGAACCATATCTCTGGCTGTGAACATGACTTTCAGTCTGTGCCCTGACACAACTCTTGGAACATTTTTCTGCTCCATATTCACTTCCATGGCGATGATTAGTACAACATGAGATTTTTAGTGGTAGGAACAGCAAGCAAGCAGGCCATATAGATTTGTCCAGTTCCTTTTGGGCTTTCCTAGAACCGTTGCCATTAGCTGAGCTTAGGTGCCAGGTGCTGTGTAAAAGGTTTTACAAACATCCTTAATTAGTCTACAGTTGACCTTTGAGGTAAATCCAGGACAAAGATGTGATTTCGAGATGTTAAGTAACTAGCCAAACACTAGACTGATAAAACCTTAGGGCTAAGAGGGAAGAGATATGGGAACATATGTATATGTATAGCTGATTCACTTTGTTATAAAGCAGAAACTAACACACCATTGTAAAGCAATTATACTCCAATAAAGGTGTTAAGAAAACAAAAACAAAAACATTAGGGCTAAAGTTCAGACCAAGATCTGGACAACCCCAAAAGGGTCTGAGCCACCTGAAATCTCGGTGACATCTTGTACAGACTGTTCTGATGTCTGACAGTTGTTAGACATGGGGGTGTGGCTCTCTATGTATCTTTAGAGTAGTTTAGAGAAAAAAAAATTTGTAATGCCGTCATTTTCTGGGCTTCAGTATTTTCTGCCATTTTCAACTTTTTAGAACCAAATGGCACATTGGAAGACAAACATCTTCTGTTTCTAAATCGATGACCCATTTCTATTTTAAGCTTTCAGAGACTAATTCCTATTATTAAGTTAATCACCACATGGGAAGTGAGAAATCTGTCTTTTCAATTTTAAATGAGTTTTAGCTGGAAAAACTGGAACATTTCTGGAGTTTGCTAATCTGTCCCAGAAGATGTGTTTCAATTTACAAATGTCCAGAAATACCAGTTGACCGACCTCATGTCTCAACTCTAGTATGGAAATTGTTGAGTAGGTGACAGGGCAAAGTCAGAGGTGGCTTCTTATCTTGCAGCCTCCTTGGACCTCCATCAAAGCACTTACCCTGTGATGTATGAATTGTCTGCCCAGCCGGTGCACTTGTAATTATCTTTGTGTACCTGGCACCTAGCATACCTTCAGGCAGACAGTAGGCACTAAATAAATGTTTGACAAATAAATGGAATGAGTTGAATTCTTAATTTTTTCTCCTATTTTATCTGAAGATAATCAGGCCATATATTAAGGTTACAGATTTTGAAAAGAAGTTTGGTTAAACATGATGTGGTCCCCTCACACCCACTCGCTCTTCTGCCCCATGGCAGCACAAGCACATGTGTGGGCACCAATTGGCCTTTTTGTAATCTTCTGATTTCCCAACTCTTTGGAGATGTTTTCCTGGTTCGTTTGCATTTAAATGGTAATTTCCAGCATTGTAAGGGGAAACCATTTCCCAGGCATTTGATTTGCATCCGTCAGCAAGACGCTGTGTACAGAAATGCCGAGTTATATCAACATCTGCATGTTGGCCCTGCCTTGCCTTTTAGTAGCTTATGTCTCCCAGAATCCAAAGACTTCCTTAAAACCTGCTAAGTGTTTTGTTTAAAAAAAGGAAGCAAAGGGGGGGAACCTGTCTCTTCGTTTGAAAACAAATATCAGGTGGAGCAAAAACCATGAAACTAATGTCTCTTGATGTGCAGCCAAATCTGAGCAAAACATAAACTTTAAGTAATTAGCCCTGTGTGTGTATATGTGCACGTGCACGTGACTCCGTTTCTTACCTTGAACCAAAAAGAAGGGAAAGAAATTTAAGGAGAAGTGCTGCTCTGCCTGAAGACTTGTTTAACGACGCAAAATACAATGTAGTTGCTTCTTTCACCAAATCATCTGGTGCAGTGGGCTTTTTCACAGTAGGTTCTCATTATGACAGAACCCACTGTTACCTAGTTAATGAAGTTGCAACCTTTGATATGAAACCTTATGAAGTTCGGTAGAGCACAGGTGAGTTTTCAGAAAGGCATACATATCACCCAATGCCATTCTACCACCACATTTAGAGGAAAAAAGTCTACCCCCTTAGGTAGTGAGTCTTGGAGAGCAGGACCTGTGTTTCTGCTTTCATAGGTACAGCCCCGGTGAAGACGGGCCTGTCCAGATATAGCAATTGAGTTGTAGATGTGTGCAATTCAAAAATCCAACTCCATGTGGCCATTTTTTATTTACTCGGTAGCATTTTAATTAGGAACAAGGAGAAAATAAGATGCAAATTTTAATTTATTCCAGGGAGAACAGAAACGGCACTATTGTATTGAAAATGAAAGGAAACATTCATGCATTTTTGCTTGTGTGATAAGGTAGTCTAGCAGTAAAATGAGAAAACAGCGAATATTTAAAATAGGAACTCGGCGTTTGAGGCAAAACTTAACTATATTTCCATTAAAATCTCATTTAATAGTTGATTTAGAATGAAGGCACCTGAGACTGCATTTTATTAAGTTTCATTTGCTTGTGCAAAATATCAGTAAAGAATTGCTTTTCGTGTAGAAAAATACACCAATAAAATAATTCTCACTCTTTTTTTTTGGTTAGGATACGCAGTTTTAATTGGATTTAAGGCATTATTTTATGAGTCTGTCTTTTTTTGCCTAACCCAGTTGTTGAAAATCCTTAGGCTCTTCAAGAATATGCTCTTCTTGGTCTGAATGTTCTTTTCTTTTTCAGAACTGCCTGCTGGTTGGGAAAAGATTGATGACCCTGTCTATGGTATCTACTATGTAGAGTAAGTGCCTGTTAAAACACATTTGAGTTTGCACCCTTCTGTAATTATTTACACGTATGCTGAACAGAGTTTGCCATTGTGATAAGGCAGAAACAATAATAATAGTAACATAATATTAATTTTATAATGAAAAAATATTCAGCAAATCTAATGATGATAAATTATATTATAAAATTCATGAGGGCAGTATCCATGTCTTCTGTTTATCACTGTATTACCAAAGCCCAACATAGTCCTGACCTATGGCAGGTACTGAATAATAAGTATTAGTTGAATGAATGAGAAAAGCAAGGAGTCAGTACACTGAGTATGGGTTGTTTATCTTCAGGAAAAGAATCAGTTTTGCCTATTTCTTGCCCTGCTTAAGTCTGAAGTTCTCAGTAATCATTTATTTATTCATTCAGACTTTGCAGAAGGGTCAGACAGATCTAAATAATATGAAACGCTGCCACAATTAAGAAGGAAATTGAGAACTAGCCTAAGTGGCAAGACTGTGTAAGCCTCTTTGCCTTTACCATACCTGTGGTTCCTGTGTTCCATTTCTAAGAGTCTCAAACCCTCATCACTACGTCTTTACCATGTACCTTATTCTAGCAAGAGGCATACACTTGGTCCTTTCATCACAGTTATATATTGGTAGGATGATACTCAAAGAAAATAAAAGAAACCTAAGTGGGTAAACACTGAAAAAATGTTTTACATCATCTCCTCTGAGAAAGATGAGTAATAAATAATAAAAGATCTTACAAAAGAAACACATGCCATATAAATGTTCTGTCATCAAAATCCTATCTGCCACAATGAAGATAACTTGGAACGCTTTCTATCACTGGAACGTTTTCTATCACTCACGCTGCTGCCAACGAAAAGTTATTCGTATAATACCCTGGTGATAGAAACATATGATGCAACAATGCCAAGCCATAAAATGCTCAGCATCTTATTGTAAAAAATTACGAGTTCAATATAGCAAGTGTCTTTGGTCAATACCCACATTGCCACCTCTTTACCTAACAGAAAGATTGGGGATTGGGGGCCTTAGAAAGGCCAACTTGAATGCCATTTGCAGCAACATGATGCATCTAGAGATTATCATACTAAGTGAAGTAAGTCAGAAAGAGAAAGACAAATACCATATGATATTACTTAGACGTGGAATCTAAAATATGACACAAATGAACCTACCTATGAAACAGAAACAGGATCACAGACATAGAGAGCAGAGTGGTGTTTACCAAGGGGGAGGGGATTGGGGGAGGGATGGAGTGGGAGGTTGGGGTGAGCAGATGTAGCCTTTTACATATGGAATGGATAGCAGCAAAGTACTACTGTATGGCACAGAGAACTATGTTCAGTATCCTGTGATAAACCATGATGGAAAAGAACATTTTTTTAAAAAAGAATGTGTGTGTGTGTGTGTGTATATATATATATATATATATGTATGTATAACCAAATCACTTTGCTGTACAGCAGTAATTAACAACATTGTAAATCAACTATACTTCAATAAAAAAAAATTTAATTTTAAAAAATTTAAAAGAGAAAGAAAGGTGATCTTAGTCGTTTCCCTGACCCTCATAAAATGCCTCTGTGTGCCCTACAGATCATTTTTCTCACAGATATACAGTGGGGCTCCTGTCTAATTGGGGCTTGTTTTGAGTTCTCCCTCAAATAATTTGTGCATCAAAAGAGAAAAAGAATAAATGACTACAGCTTTGATGGTTAAAGAGACTTGGAGTGAGGGGCGAGTTGTTACCTTACCATACATTTCTCCTCCCTGTCTTCTCAGATCCATGTGCCTGTGAATGTTAGACTATATCTTAGCATGAAATTGCCTACCAGAATTAGGAAATAAACAAGTAGTCCTATAATAGGAATTAAGGGTAGTCAGTCTATCCACCCTACTTGACAAGCCTGTCTTTAAAATATAAAGCCTGGCTTGAAAAAATATTCTGAGTTCTAAATAATCACATAATAGGAATATTTTCAAACTTCTTATGAAGTATGATTTTGATGAAGGAAAAAAGATAGGAATATGTTTATCCTTGTGTGTCTGTGTACTATGTGTGTATGTTCATATACATACACTAAATAGGGTGATGGCAAAAAAATATGCATTTGGATTTATATATATGTTTGTGTGTGTGTATGTGTGTATTTTTATCTTGCCTTGGCCTTATTAGTTTTGGAGCCATCTGAAGTATCTGGGTCTTTGTCACTTTGAACACATCACATTTGCTTAGGTTAGCTGCATTTGGAGTCTTTTTGCCTAAGGCATATCCTTTGAATCCTGACTCCATGCCTATTGATCAGAATAGTTGACAGATGTTGGTAGAGTCCTTCTTTTAACTTGATCGTTTGGGAAATGCTTATGCTTCCGTGAACTCTGTTGTAGAAAGTTACGCAGAATTTCTGGCATTACTTATTACAGACAACACCACATCTTCACTTTAATCTCCTCTTAAAATAATTCTATAATCGACTTCTTGTTGAATTAAAGAAACACCCTCCCGTCACATGATTCCTTGGGCATTTGGCAGAGTCAGTGGTTATAATCCTGGGACTTGAAAGCAGGCCAGTCTGAGCTTGAATCCTCTTTACTGTTGACTAGTTCCGTTTTGTTAGGTGAGCTGTTTCTTAACTGCTCAGAAACTTCCCTTCCTTATCCATAAAATAGGAATAAAAATAGGACCTCTATCCTAGCATTTATTGAAGATTTTAAAAATAAAATACATGTAAAGCTGGTAGCACAGTGCTTGGGACAAATAAGCAGTCAGTATATGGAAACCATTCATTTTTATTTTATTGTATCTTCGTGACTGTGCTTTTTGACACAAGATGCTCGACATCTGAGACCACCTGCTTTGCTCAGGTCTAATCAAGGGACTTGGACTGATTGGCTTTTTGCTTGTGGGATGCAATGTTTCCTAACTGAATGCAATCTGCCTTCTGCTCCAGCCACATCAACAGGAAGACACAATATGAGAACCCGGTTCTAGAAGCCAAACGGAAGAAGCAGCTGGAGCAACAGCAGCAGCAGCAGCAGCAGCCAGAAGGTTCGCTCTCCCGTGATCTGTGGGCCAAGGAGCTCCAGGCAAAGCCTGGGCGCTGACACCCCCGTGTGGTCAGAACTGGCCACGAGCATCACGTCCTTTGCGGTGCTGGGGACTGGATGTCCTGGAAGGGTGGGGAGTAATGCAGAGCCTCTGCTAGATTCCATACCCTGAACCTGGACAGCTAAAGTGGGGGGCCCAGTTGAAAAGCACCCAGTCTCCACTCTAATTTAGAAAGGGGCTGCCGTTAGATTGGAGAACGTTTCTGATGGTGAAAGAACTACCTTGGGCTCAGTAGCTTTTGCACAGCACCTGGTATCTAAATCCAAACCACTTTCAGCACGTTAAGAGGAGGTGCTGGGTATGAAACTAACTTTTAATTTTAGGAACATTACATATAAGAATCAGAAAACGCTGTTAATTTTCAGTGCTTTTAAAAAACTGCAAGTTAGTTCACGCTCTTCACAAAAATATGAACAATTCAGGAGTGGAGAACATATAAGTTCTCCATTTAAGCCAGTGGAGGCCCTACTGGTTCCCATCCCACTCTCAGCAATAAACACTGTGCAGAAATTTTCTGGGGATGTACAAATATGCATCTTTTTACAAAAAGTAGATCATAATTTATATATTAATATATTATGTATTTGTATATGTATTAGTTTTGTGACCTGTTTTTGTCACTTAAATATATTTCTTGCACAAATTTCAATGCTACTTAATATAGATTTACCTCTTTTTAACCTTAAAATTTTTTTTAACATCTTTATTGGAGTATAATTGCCTTACAGTGGTGTGTTAGTTTCTGCTTTATAACAAAGTGAATCAGCTATACATATACATATAGCCCCATATCCCCTGCCTCTTGCGTCTCCCTCCCATCGTCCGGTGGTGTGTTTCAGGGTGTCTGTGACCTTATTATGATTTTAGTCAGCCTCTCTGCTAACGGGTGGGGTTGTGTTCCTGTCTTGCTAGTTGTTTGGCATAGGGTGTCCAGCACTGTAGCTTGCTGGTCATTGAGTGGAGCTGGGTCTTAGCGTTGAGATGGAGATCTCTGGGAGAGCTTTCACCATTTGATATGTGGAGCCAAGAGGTCTCTGGTGGACCAATGTCCTGAACTCGGCTCTCCCACCTCAGAGGCACAGCCCTGACACCCGGCTGGAGCACCAAGACCCCGTCAGCTACACGGCTCAGAAGAAAAGGGAGGAAAAAAAAGAAAGAAGGAAGGAAGGGAGGGAGGGAGGAAAAGAAAAGTTATTAAAATAAATTTTTTTTTAAAAAAAATAAAAAGTAATTTGAAAAAAGGAAGAAGAGAGCAACAAAACCAAAAAAACAAATCCACCAATTATAACAAGCACTAAAAACTATACTGAAAAAAAAAAAAGGACAGAACCCTAGGACAAATGGTAAAAGCAAAGGTATACAGAAAAAAATCACAGAAAGAAGCATACACACTCACAAAAAGAAAAAAAGGAAAAACAAAAAGATTATCTATATATATAAAAAAAAAAACGAAGAGAGCGACCAAATCAATAAACAAATCTACCAATGATAATAAACTCTAAATACTAAACTACGATAAACATAAAAGCAGAAACAAATTAGATGCAGAAAGCAAACCCCATGTCTACAGTTGCTCCCAAAGTCCACCACCTCAGTTTTGGGATGATTTGTTGTCTATTCATGGATTTCACAGATGCAGGGTACATCAAGTTGATTGTGGAGATTTCATCTGCTGCTCCTGAGGCTGCTGGGAGAGATTTCCCTTTCTCTTCTTTGTTCGCACAGCTCCTGGGGCTCAGCCTTGGATTTGGTCCTGCCTCTGCGTGTAGGTCGCCTGAGGGCGTTCCTACAGACAGGACAGGGTTAAAGGAGCAGCTGATTCGGGGCCTCTGGCTCACTCAGGCCAGGGGGAGGGAGGGGTACGGAGTTCGGGGCAAGCCGGCAGCAGCAGAGGCCGGCCTGACATTGCACCAGCCTGAGGCGCGCCGTGTGCTCTCCCAGGGAAGTTGTCCCTGGATCACGGGACCCTGGCAGTGGTGGGCTGCATGGGCTCCCGGGAGGGGAGGTGTGGAGAGTGACCTGTGCTCGCACACAGGCTTCTTGGTGGCTGCAGCAGCAGCCGTAGCATCTCATGCCCATCTGTGGTGTCCGTGCTGGTAGCCGCGGCTCGCGCCCGTCTCTGGAGTTCGTTTAGGTGGCGCTGTGAATCCCCTCTCCTCGCGCACCTTGAAACAGTGGTCTCTTGCCTCTTAGGCAAGTCCAGGCTTTTTCCCGGACTCCCTACCGGCTAGCTGTGGTGCACTAGCCCCTTCAGGCTGTGTTCACGCAGCCAACCCCAGTCCTCTCCCTGGTATCCGACCAAAGCCGGAGCCTCAGCTCCCAGCCCCCGCCCACCCCAGCGTGTGAGCAGACCAGCCTCTCGGGCTGGTGAGTGCTGGTCGGCACTGATCCTCTGTGCAGGAATGTCTCCGCTTTGCCCTCTGTACCCCTGTTGCTGTGCTCTCCTCCGTGGCTCCGAAGCTTACCCTCCGACACCTCCCGTGAAGGGGCTTCCTAGTGTGTGGAAACTTTTCCTCCTCCACAGCTCCCTCCCAGAGGTGCAGGTCCCATCCCTATTTTTTTGTCTCTGTTTTTTCTTTTTTCTTTTGCCCTACCCAGGTACGTGGGGGAGTTTCTTGCCTTTGGGGAGGTCTGAGGTCTTCTGCCAGCGTTCAGTAGGTGTTCTGTAGGAGTTGTTCCACATGTAGATGTGTTTCTGATGTATTTGTGGGGAGGAAGGTGATCTCCATGTCTTACTCCTCCGCCATCTTGAAGGTTTCCTACCTTGTAATGTTTAATGACTGCATATTATTCCCTTTTATGAATCTCTGCACTTCATTTAGCCATCTGTTTATTAATAGATGCTTAGGTGTTTCCTCATTTTTCATTGCAATCTTTAAAAATAATAGGCTTAGTACCCCTTCAATGTAATATGTGAATATCAGGTATATGAATATCAAGTATAATACTTCTCTTATTATAATATTGAATATAATAAATATAGACCATAGCATGGAAGTTGGCAAACTTTTTCTCTAAATGGCCATATAATAAATACTTTAGGCTTTGCTATTCATACAGTCTCTATTAAAACTACTCATCTCTGCCCGTATGGTATGAAAACAGCTACAGACTATATGTAAACAAGTGGACATGGCTGTGTTTCAGTAAAACATTATGTGTGAACACTAAAATTTGAACCTCATGTAATTTTCATGTGTTACAAAATATTCTTTTTAGATTTTTTTCAATCATTTAAATATGTAGAAACCATTCTTGGCTTACAAGCTTTATAAAAATAGACATGAGGACCAATTTGGCCTGTAAGTCATAGTTTGACAACCACTGCCATAGACTGTATTTTAGAGAGAGTGTGTTTGTATGTGTCTATGTGTGTGTGAATATACTCACCCATTGAAAAGGTCTCCTTTCTACCTTAATCTCTTTCTATTTAAAATTTAAAAAAATTTTTTATGAGTTTGGGGAATGGGAGTGTACAATTAAAATATGAGTGTTAAAATTGATGTACATATACACCTGACTATGTTAGCTTAGCTGGAAAAGTGACTTTGGGGTAGATCTCAAGGGTCACTCATAGTGGGTTATTTCTGGGCCTCCAAAGTGAGTATGACTTAGGACTCAGGAGTTTTACTAATGGGTCCCATTTGGGTTTGAGAGATGATAGGGGATCTCACCTTAGTAAACTGGTACAATCCACCTTCACTACCCCAGACAAGCAGGCTTCAGCAGCCCAGCCTAGGTCTAAATTGCATTAGAGAAGTTTCTCCAATATTGGGCCAGCTTTAGTTAACTCTATATCTTTCCTGATATTTTTTACTTGGTCTCACTTTGTACTCTCCAGCCAGAGAGAGCTGGAGATTTTATTAGTTGTGTTTTTATTGGTTGTATTTCTGTCCTCAAAGATCTTAGGAGAAAGAGACAGAAACACACACACACACACACACACACACACACACACACACACACAGTGGGAGGGACCTTATTATCCTTAACATAGAGTGGGATCAGATACCAGTTTCTTTTCATTCGAAGCTCTCTGCTTCTGGTTTTATAGGTTTGGGTAGTTTTATAATTAAGTTTTATAATGAAGAAGAAGGTGAATCCTAAGGAAGGCGACCTACGTAATAATCTTACATAAGCAAATGGAAGGAAAAACAGCAAACTGTTTCTTGTCTTCTTGTAGAATGGACAGAAGATCATTCATCGCTCGTGCCTCCTATTATTCCAAACCACCCCCCAAGCAATCCGGAGCAGGCCAGAGAAGCTCCACTTCAGGGTAAAGTGTTTTTATAATTGCATCCTAATTTGGCTCAAAATTTTAATTTTTTTAAAGAAACTTTACAGAGTGGAATCTTGTAACGCCCAAGTCATTCCAAAGAATTGTTCCTAGACAGTTCTTTGTTGTGGGCTGTCCTGTATGTATTGTAGGACACTGAGCAGTGTTCCTGGCCTCTGCCCACTAGGTGTCAGGAGAATCCCTCCCACTTTGTGACACACAAGTCACCAGATATTGCCAAATGCCCCTGGGGGTGGGGGCAAAATCATTTTAGAGTTGTGAATCCTCGATTTCAAGACCACAGATATTTAATATTGTGTTAAATAAGATACACTGAAAATTCAACACTAGATATTTCAAGATTCTAGTCAACGTATTTGCTTTTGACTAAGATTTTCTTGTAAATGTAAAATGGTTTGATATTATTGTGTTGTAAACTCTAACCTCTATTCTTGCTGCAGTTTGGGCATTTATGCATGTTTTACATCGCTTCATTGGGTCTCACTTATTTACATTCACAAGTAGTATGCATCCCCTACAGAGATTCATTTTTGAAAATTGGAAGCTCCAGAATCTTGCTACTTTCAGGCCTCATTACTCTTAAGGGATAGAAAAGGTTTTGGGGTTTTTTGTTTAGTTTTTTCTTTTAAATAAAAAAAATAGAACAAGCAGCATATTTGATAGTGTTGGGGAGTTTGTGTTGCAGAACCATGAAAAAAACTGTAAAATTTGTGTTCCTTCTCTCAACATTTTAAAAGAAATAAATAATTGTGTCAGACATTAAAAGATAAGTAGAATAACTCTTTTCCCTAATTTTCATTCCTACATTGTAATTTTCATAAGAAAAATTGTTTCCCTTTTAGCTGATATTGTCATGAGATTGGTATTAATATCAACTTATATAAAATAATTTTATACTTTTCTATGATGTTAATGGTTTTAATACAGATAGAACATAGAAGATAATAACATGTTAATTCATATCAACATGATTGGGGCCTGCTTTGTATTTTTTTAAATATGAAATTCCTCTGTGGCCTCATGTTGTCTTATTTTCCTGCTCATGGTAAGTTAGCTACACTAACTTTTCAGTTCCTTGAACCTCTTTTCAATTCCTTAAATCAGCAAAACTATGGACCACATCAGGGCCTTTGCATATGCTGTTCCCTGTGTGCAGCTGTCTTTTCCTCCCACTCTTTGTTTGGCTAACTTCTACTCATCTAAGGTTTTTGCTGGATTCCCCTGTCTTATTCACTCTTCCCATCCTAAACTTCTTATTTCTAGAATTTAACTGTTGATAATTAGTGTTTATTTGTGTTAAATTATCTAACAACAGTTTCCTCTTCAGACTTTAAATCCTGTGGAGGCAGGAGACTGGTTTTATTTTCCACTGGGGGATACCCCGAACTAGACCTAATCGCCTCTGCTAAATTTATTATTGTGTGAAACAGCGTATGTACATGCATGATAACAGCCTAGCTTCCTTAAAGAATTGTCTTAGAGATTAAAGCAATTAAAGCTTTACAGTTTCAGGTTCTGGGTGCCACATGCCTAGTGCACCAGCTGAGTTAAGAGTCCAGATGGAATTGATCTCTATTAGGAACTTTATCTCAGATTCTTCTCTTGTTTTAGGCCTTTCTTTCCTTTTCTTTTTTATTTTAGTCCTCTAGGCTCCCATAGTGGTTAGGGTTTGGGAGAGGCTCACTGAACTCCCTGCGAGAACTAGTCATTATTCTTAAAACCCTTCTACTCCATAGTCTCTACATTGATTCTTGTCTTTCACATATAGTCATATCTTTGGAATATAATGGATACAGAAGCCAGTTTAAATCCATACCCTTTGACTCCAAGCTGCAATTGTGAGAAACATTAAATTGGATATTATCATCATAGGTTACAACTCTGAGTTCCCTGCCTGCTGGGTAAGCATCCTGGTCTATGTTCCTGACAGTACTCTCAGGAAGAAGCTGTATAGCTAATAGGGTTAGATTGTTTGGTATTAATTTTGCTAAGTTCACTGCTCAACTAAACTTGCTTCTGATCAAGAGTGTACTTCTCATCCCAGCAAATGATAATTTTAAAGAGATCTGCTCTTGGGAAATCTCTCCATCTTCCACCTTATGCTCAGAGAGAGATTTTTGTAGCTGCCTGTTTACCCCACCCATTTCACCACCACCATCATCAAAATAATAGCCTACATTTGTTGAGCTCTTTTATGCAGCAGCCACCTCCCGAAGCACTTTACCTATGTTATCTGTCCACAGTTCTTCCTTACAACCATCATGTGAATGTTGAGGTTGGTACCCCCATTACCTCCACGTATGCATCTGACCCTCAGGCAGAGAGAGGTTTAGTAACTTGCCCAAAGCCACACAGCCAGGAAGTAGTAGAGCACAGATTTGAACCCTAGCTGTCATTAGGAACAGTTTAACTTTTGGCTAACACCTTTTTGTTGTAGTTTTTTGTGGGGATACTTCATTGCATAATCTCAATGTGTGCCATCCAGTTTGGCTGCTACTGGCTACATGTTACCAGTTAAACTCAAGTTCATTACAATTAAAAACTCAAAAATTCAGTTCCTCGGTTCCACTAGCCATGTTTCAAGGGCTCAAGAGCTGCGTGTGACCAGCAGCTGCCATGTTGGACAGTGTGGATACAGAGCATTTCCTGTGTCACAGGACGTGCTCTTGGTCAGCACTAGTGTAGGGTATTCAAACAGTATTACCAGGAATAGTGCAGCTTGGCAGAGAACAAGCACCTATGGGTTATTCAAGAGTAGATGTTTGGGCCGAGACCCAGAAGATCCTGATTCAGTGATTCCAGGGCAGCCCCTACATCTTTAAAGAGTACATCTTTAAAAAGTTGCCCAGGTGATCCTCACACATAACCACATCTACAAGTGGTGACTAGTAAAAATATTAGCATCTCTTAGAAAATGACACGTGCCACAGAGCTGCAGCAGAGAGCTCCACATTCCACTGCTTGTGGGTAGAAAAGCATTTCTTTTCCAAAACTATAATAACTGATGATCTACCCATACATAAAACATAATAAAACGTGCATAGGGGCTTCCCTGGTGCCGCGGTGGTTGGGAGTCCGCCTGCCGATGCAGGGGACATGGGTTCGTGCCCCGGTCCGGGAAGATCCCACATGCTGCAGAGCGGCTGGGCCTGTGAGCCATGGCCGCTGAGCCTGCGCGTCCGGAGCCTGTGCTCCACAGCAGGAGAGGCCACAGCAGTGAGAGGCCCGTGTACCGAAAAAAAAAAAACAAAAAAAAAACGTGCATAAATGTGAAACCCTCTGATCCTCCCTCCCTAGTTAAGTGTTGAAACAGGAAGTCAGTGGTGTAATTTCAATGTCTTCTTCATGTCTCTTAAGCTGAAAACATTCTGAGCTCAAAATATGCTAATGGCTTTAAAACATTTCATTCAGATAATCTGCCAGATACATTTTTACATTTTGTAACTTTGCCTGTAATCAGGGTGGGAAACTTACACACTCATCCACCTCTTTCTGCCTTCTCAACGACACGTTAAATCTCATTTCTTTGCACTGTTGTTCATTCATTCATTCAACACACGTTTTTGGAGCACATACAATGAAACAGGCCGCGTTCTAGACACTGGATATACAAGCAGAAATCCTTATGGGGTTTCCATTTTAGTGTTGTGTGGGTGGGCATGTGCAGTGCTCCTCCTGCAAGGGGCTGGGGAGAGGGAGACAAAACCCCCAACCAATAAGTAAGATGTATACTGTGTGGGGTGGTGGTAAATGCTAACAACAGAAATAAAGCAGGTAAGGGGGATTGTGAATGTTGAAGGAGGTATTGCAGTTTTTAATACGGTGGACAGAGAAAGCCTCACTGGGAAGGTGATGCCATTGATGTCTTTGCATAAGTGAAATACATTTCCCTTCGAGCTCGCCCTAGTAGCCTCTGCCTCAAGAATGTCTGCTATTCACATATCCCAAAAAGGAAAATTTGGGGGTTATCTCAACGGTCCTCGATTTTCCATCTAGTAATTACCATAGCAACTGTTTCAGTACAAGCCCTGGCTGCACTTGACATCACCTCCCTGGTGCTCTGGCAGACGACTTCGCATGGTGAATCCTGCTAGGTCTCACCTTTCATTAGCCACGGTGACAGGGCTGTAGTTTGTCATGCTTCCCACCAGCCTTGGGACTGCTCTAGAGAGGAGGAGGTGAGTGAGCAGACCTGTGACTCCAGGCAATTTAAAACAGCCTTCTTAAGAGCCAGAAACTTTTGAAGTGTGCAATTAAAGATTGTATGTGTGCCCAGAGACCTTTTAAAAAAGATACAGCTAACCAAAAATAACTTTCCTTCCTGGGTGCCAGCCTGGTAGTGCAGGGGTATATGGAGACATGGAGACTTTTTCTCCTGTTCGTTTGTTTTATTATTTTTTAATTTTTATTTATTTATTTATTTGTATAACATTTTTGATAGAAAAGAAATAGGGCATGTGGAGAAGCTGTGGCCAGGGCGGGAGATGGGAAATATAATTAGGAGAGTTGAAAGAGTCTGAGCATAGAATGATGTTCACTACCCGGGGTAATCAGGGAAATTCCAATGAGCTTCTTAATTACAGAGAAATGCCCAAACCCAAAATAAAATTTTGGGTTTGTGTACAAAATGTTATTTGTGAATGTTATCAAGAAAACTCAATAAAACCTTAGGTAGCATGTTTGGAAGCTGTATATCTATTAATTTATTTTAAATAAGACAACTGAATTTGGAGCCATCTGGCTCTTGTTACTGTTTTGTTTAGTTCAGGTTTTTTTCTTTTTCCTTAAATATTCTAAGCCACATGTCCTAAACGTTTTTTAAATATTAAGTTTTAACAGCAGACATATCTAGGCAATTCCACAAATTGTTAGGCAATGCAAATGAACAGGAAAAATCAGGTGAGTTTTAGAATTCAATTCACAGTAGAGTTATGACTCTTTAATTTTTAATATAGTGATTCTCCATTTTTGTCAAGTTATGCTTTGTGACTATACTATGTCTCCTAGTATTATCTATTTAGTTTGAGAATGAATTTTCTGTTTGTCTGAAAGCTAAAGTTTTTGCTTAATTGGTTTTATAAGTGGAAGCCAAGCACAAGGCAATATATTGGAAGCCATACTGGAAAATATAAATGATGACAAAACAGAAGACACCAAGCAAAGACCCGCTCCTCTTTCTCTGAAGAACTTCATGTAGTTCGCTGTCAGACTACATGAACTAAAATTAGGGATCCATGTCAGATGATGGACACCAATGTCATCCTTCTCTTACATTTTCTTTTGGATCTTTGTGCTGACGCACTATGTACCCTAGCACCCTCCTTACACAAAGGGGCCTAGGAACTCCCTTAGTACTGAAATCAAGAGAGGACTTTCTTAGGGCACCTTTGTGCCCACATGCCCCAGCACAGGAGCTTGGAGAAGTTAGCTCTAAGTTCTTATCATTTCTTAGTTAATTCATCTTTTCACTCTTGGTGATGTTCCTTATACATTTCTTGTTTTAATCCAGGCAAACCCTTTTTTACACGAAACCCTTCAGAGTTGAAAGGCAAATTTATTCACACGAAGCTGCGGAAAAGCAGTCGTGGCTTTGGCTTCACGGTCGTTGGAGGGGATGAGCCTGACGAGTTTCTGCAGATCAAGAGCTTGGTCCTAGATGGTCCCGCCGCGTTGGACGGCAAGATGGAAACAGGTATGAGACACCACACGGTCCTGTGTGGTCAGGACCAGATGACACCATGATTTCATAAGTTTGTAAGTGTCCTTTAGAAACTTGGCGAATGAACAAGGTTCCTGCACTAAGTAAATGCATTCCCTGGTATAAATGAAAAGTTTTGAAGCATTTTAACATTTCCCCATTTTGGGGAACTGTTAGGGTGCTGTTGAGTACAGTAAGGCAGTAATTTACTAAAAATGTAGATCTATTTGAATAAATGAATTCTCACCTTGGTTTTTTATAGTGAGAATTTTTTTCAGAAGAAAGCTCCAGTGTTCTTTCAATGATCATTATATTCTCATTAGCAGGGAAGACACTAGATGCTACAAAAATGCCTGATTAGCATAAAATAACTAATAGAAGCAGTCTCTTTGTGCTTTACGGTACTACCCCCAAACAGTTTCAGTTCAGCTTCCTATTGGTAGGATTTGATAGTATAACATTGATATAACTTTTCTGGGCACTGTGTTTTTAACCGTCAGCTCTTTTGCAGGAGATGTGATTGTGAGTGTGAACGACACCTGTGTTTTGGGACACACGCACGCACAAGTTGTGAAAATCTTCCAGTCCATTCCCATCGGTGCCAGCGTGGACCTTGAACTCTGCCGAGGTTATCCATTGCCTTTTGACCCAGATGACCCCAACACGAGTTTAGTGACCTCTGTGGCCATTTTGGATAAAGAACCAATTATTGTGAATGGGCAAGAGACCTATGACTCGCCGGCTAGTCACAGTAGTAAAACAGGCAAAGTCAATGGCATGAAGGACGCCAGGCCAAGCAGCCCTGCAGACGTGGCTTCAAACGGTTCCCATGGTTACCCCAATGACACTGTCTCTTTGGCTTCCTCCATAGCCACTCAGCCAGAACTCATAACTGTTCATATAGTCAAAGGGCCAATGGGCTTTGGTTTTACTATTGCGGACAGTCCTGGAGGTGGCGGCCAAAGAGTGAAACAGATTGTCGACAGTCCAAGGTGCCGAGGCCTGAAGGAAGGGGATCTTATAGTGGAAGTTAATAAGAAGAATGTGCAGGCTCTGACTCACAACCAAGTTGTGGACATGCTGATCGAATGTCCAAAGGGAAGTGAGGTCACATTGTTAGTGCAACGAGGAGGTATGTAGATTTATTATCTTTCATTGTTTTTAAACCCAAATCCATTATTGTACTTACTGGTTATCAGGTAGCTGTTTGGTGCTTTCTGAATGTCTGTTCCTTTAAGATCATTTTTATTTAAATATTCGGAAATGCCTTCAAAATGCCTTCTGATTTCTCTAAATGCTAACCTCTTTAGAATAAAGGTTATGTTTATACTTTATGTATTTATACAAAGGGACATGCAGCTAGAGTGATACTGTTACCGAAAGTGGGGTCTGGCTGCCTGCCACTCAAAAGCTAATAAAGAGGCAAGGTTGGTGGAAAGGAAAGTTTGTTTCATTTCAGAGGAGGACAACCTGGGGGGAGGGGGGACTCATGTCCAAAGGCCAATTCCCCCGCAGCAGACAGTCAGTGGGCAAGAGTTTATAGCCAGGGTGGGGAGGGTTACCTGCAGAAACAGCACAGTCAGCTCCGACCGTCATCTTGAAATTGGCCAAGCAGTGGTCGGACCAGCGTCATCGTGATTGTTTCAAGTACAGTTAGTCTTCAGTTCCAGGGTGACTTTGTTCCCATTTCCTTGAGGCCTGTTCTCAGAACTGTGGCAGCTTCTGTCATGGCTGCAGTCTGGTCATCATGTAGTTAGCTTCTTCCACCTGGTGTGGGTTTCTGTATCTACAAACCAGCTCAAAGGATATGGCTGTGAATGTTTAGCCCTTGAGAAGGAACTAAAGGTCCCTCACTTTGCTTAATGACTAAACTGTTATTATTTGGTTCTGTTTGATGGTTTTCCTTAGCTTCTGCATTTTCTCACTTCTCTGATTAAACTTATTGAGTAAAGTTTTACTATAGACAAAAGGCAGGTGGAGGACATGGTGGGGAAAGGACCATAGGGTCCTGCTCTGTTTCAATACCTTTAAATGTAAATCAGACTGTGCCTTTTAAAACCCATTAAGCTTTGAAAACCTTTATCTTTTAATTCTCCTGAACCTGGTCGACGCAGTGTGCATGCAAAACGTGGCTCTCGGCCACTCTTCCAGCGTCGTCTCACACTCCTGTCCCTTCCTCACCGTGCTTGGCCACCTGGCTTCTTTTCTGTAGTGCCTTCACTACTCTACACCCTTCTGTCTCAGGGCCTTTGCACTTTTTGTTTCCACTGCTTGGAAGACTCTTTTCCCCAGCTCTTCACTTGGCTGGCTCGGTCTCATTCAGGGCTCCTCCTGAGAGAGGGCTTCTCCGATTACTTATCTGAAGTAGCCCCCAGCACTCCTATGTAATCTCTGCTTCATCACCCCACTTCTTAATAGCTTTTATCATGATCATTATTATCACAAGCCATTGTTCTGTATATTTATTTTTCTTTGTTCCTCTCTCTTTTTCTTTTTTTTTATTGGAGTATAGTTTTTAAAATTTTTATTGGAGTATAGTTGATTTACAATGTTATGTCAGTTTCAGGCGTACCGCAAAGTGAATCTGTTATACATGTACATATATCCACTCTTTTTTAGATTCTTTTCCCATATAGATCATGACAGAGTATTGAGTAGAGTTCCCTGTGCTATACAGTAGGTCCTTATTGGTTATCTACTTTATATATAGTAGTGTGTATATGTCAATCCCAATCTTTCAATTTATCCCTCCGCCAACCTTACCCCTGGGAATCATAAGTTTATTTTCTACATCTGTAAATCTATTTCTGTTTTGTAGATAAGTTCATTTGTACCCTTTGTTTTTAGATTCCACATATAAGCGATATCATATGATATTTGTCTTTCTCTGACTTCACTCAGTGTGACAATCTCTAGGTCCATCCAAGTTGCTGCAAATGGCATTATTTTGTTCTTTTTTATGACTAATATTCCATTGTGTATATGTACCACATCTTCTTTATCCATTCCTCTGTTGATGGGCATTTAGGTTGCTTCCGTGTCCTGGCTATCGTAAATAGCACTGCAATGAACATTGGGGTGCATGTATCTTTTTGAATTATGGTTTTATCCAGATATATGCCCAAGAATGGGATTGCTGGATCAGATGGTAGCTCTATGTTTAGTTTTTTAAGGAACCTGCATACTGTTCTCCATAGTGGCTCTACCGGTTTACATTCCCACCAACAGTGTAGGACGGTTCCCTTTACTCTCTCTTTTTCATTCGAATATAAGCTCCATAAAGCCAGAGCCCACCTCTGCATGTTGACAGCTGTATCCCCAGTACTTAACACAGTACCTGACTCGCGCTAGCTGTTCATGAATGAATAGGGAATGAATGGATATGTGATTATTTGTATTTGGCAGCAACAACGGCTCCACCAATCGTATCAAAAAAGTCTCAGCATACGCACATTTTAATGAAGCAGTTATGGATCTCAGAGAAGTGGGGTATTCTAAATCCTGAGACAGTTGGCTTTCTTTCCCCTGCCAGCAACCCCCCACCTCTGCGCCACCGGAACTCCCAGGACCTCACACTGAGAAACATTTTACGCCTGTTGAAATGTCTTGCTCCTGGGTCTGTATTTGTGACTCATCTTGATTGATCACCTCCCACAATGGGCCTGAGTTTGGTCATTTCCTTGACCCTTGCCAATAGGATGTGTTTCATGCACAGAGTATTCTGACCCTCTGAAAAGAGATCAGGACCCAGACTTCTATTTCCTGTCGGTTTCATTGAGACAGAAAAGCTTGTTTATGTCACAACAGCCATGTCCTCGGGCTGTCGTGAATCACAATGCTCAGTCCACCCTTCCTGAACAGGTGTAAAACCCATTTGCAGATTTTATTTTTTTTTATTTTATTTACTTTTATTTATTTATTTATTTGCGGTATGCGGGCCTCTCACTGTTGTGGCCTCTCCCGTTGTCGAGCACAGGCTCCGGACGCGCAGGCTCAGCGGCCATGGCTCACGGGCCCAGCCGCTCTGCGGCATGTGGGATCTTCCCACACCGGGGCACGAACTCGTGTCCCCTGCATCGGCAGGCAGACTCTCAACCACTGTGCCACCAGGGAAGCCCCAGATTTTATGTTTTTAAAAGTTATTTCTACCAATAAAATTTTGAAGCTTCTTCTTATACCTAGACCACTTGACTGCACAGATCATTTTGTTTTAAACAGTGACCAAGATGTGGTAGGAAGTGACTTGAGGTTAAGGACGAGGAGGAGAGGGAGGGGGTGGGGTGATGGCCCCTGCACAGACAGACCAGCGAGCAGTTTACAAAGCGCTTTTCAAACCTAGACATACCTCTCATGTCATTTTTACCACATCCCTGAAAAGGAATGTACCAGCCAACAGTAGGATTGAGAAGTTCACCTGGCTTCTTTGGTTTCCAGTCTAGTGCTCTGCCCTACTTAACCCTGAACACCACTGATTTTTGCACAATTGCTGGTTTCAGTGGCCGGCAACTTGGAAACTTTTAAGTAGTTCTTGGTACATCAGGGCATCTCTGATTCAGCCACTGCTCATTTGACATCACAAATCACCCTGCTCTCCTTCTTCATTTATTTGCTCCTTTGTTTCTTTTGTCATTTTGTTCACTTTTTCTTTTCCATTCACTTCACTTTTAAGGAGACCAAAAAGTAAAGTCTCATTGTAGTTTACTAACTTACAGTGGTTACTGGAGCCATATTGTAATGAATTTGCCCAAATTGGCAAACAACTCATTATAAAAATATACCCCTTGATTTCAAATATGTTTACATTTTCTCTTCTTAATTCCTAAGACCTTCTTTTGGTTAATGCCATTATATTTTATAACATTAAATTAATAAGGGTAGATCCAGAATATATTGCCACATTAGTCAACATCTACATAGTTTATTCCAGAACCTGAGTAATTTAAAATCATTGTAACATCAGCAGTGTTTAAAATATGCCATATGCCTTATGTTTGATTTATGTGTCAGATAGAAAGTTTGTACATCTGCACTTGGCAAGCTAACACCAGCTACTATTAATCTTTCTAGAAAGCATATAAATGTATTTGTTTCTGCCATACATCATTACTTGAATTGGGGCTGGCATTTTAATCATTCCTCTTGTATGATGGCGGTGTAAATGAGAAGGTTTGATGATCGTTTAGGATAGAGGCTAGGTTAAATGAGAAAGTAAATGGCCACTTCACTGATTATTTCTAATGAATCTTATTTCTATCATAACTCCTGGTGAGCAGATTGATAAACTCATTAAGTCTACACCTCTCTTGATTCTCAGGAATAAATATCTCAAAGGTGGGGCTTTCTGTGCTTTAAAGAACTAGTCTTTTCTACTTTGGGGCAGAACTTAGCTACATTTGTATTTTGGTTTTCACTCTTAACTCCCACGCTCATTTTTTATTTTTGTTCTGGTCGAAATCAGGTGCATTTTGGTTTTTAGCATTTTTTTCTTTAATCCCCCTCCCACCAATGGAAGTAAGTAGAGGTTGAAATATCATTTGTAAATTTCCAGAGACAGTTTCCTAGGTCAGGCTTGGGGTTGCTGGGCGTGTCTATCCATAGCCCTGGCAGCTGGGACCATTACTTATTTGTTTACAAGTGTCTTCTTTATAAACATGCCTGTGCCTATGGATGTCACTCAAGTTCTTAAAGGGCAGCGCCTCCTTCCTGTGCCTGGCTGCCCGTCTTCCCATGGTAAGTCCTTTCCTCCTCCTCCCTCTGCTGGCCAGTAAGGAGAATGCCTTCTATTTTTCTTAATTTTTCAGATGGCATTTGCATTCAGACAGCCCATCACCTGACACCACTGTGAGTCTAGAGGCTTTTTTAAGCGTTTGGAAAATCATGCTAGAAGGTGATTACTATTGTTTTGAATATATTTTTTTTAATTTAAAAAAGATGTAGAATTTGTTCTATAAAGCTTTTTTTACTTTAAAAGAGGGAGTGGGACTTCCCTGGTGTTTCAGTGGTTAAGACTTTGCCTTCCAATGCAGGGGTTACGAGTTGGATCCCTGGTCAGGGAGCTAAGATCCCACATGCCTCACAGCCAAAAAACCAAAACATAAAACAGAAGCAATATTGTAACAAATTCAGACTTCCCTAGTGGCACAGTGGTTGGGAGTCCACCTGCCAATGCAGGGGACACGGGTTCGATCCCTGGTCTGGGAGAATCCCACATGCCACAGAGCAACTAAGCCTGTGCGCCACAACTACTGAGCCTGTGCTCTGGAGCCCGAAAGCCACAACTACTGAGCCCGCGTGCCACAGCTACTGAAGCCCGTGCGCCTAGAGCCTGTGCTCTGCAACAAGAGAAACCACCACAATGAGAAGCCCGCGCATTGCAATGAATATCCCCCACTCACTGCAACTAGAGGAAGCCCATGTGCAGCAATGAAGACCCAATGCAGCCAAAAATAATTAATTTAAAAAAATATTGTAACAAATCCAATAAAGACTTTAAAAATGGTTTTTAAAAAAAAAGAAAGAAAAAGAAAAGGGGTTATATTGGGTTTTCTCTGGTGGCGCAGTGGATAAGACTCCCAGCTCCCAATGCAAGGGGCCCAGGTTTGACCCCTGGTTGGGGAACTAGATCCCACATGCATGCCACAACTAAGTCTGTGAGCCACAACTAAGGAGCCTGCCTGCCGCAACTAAGACCCCACGCGACCAAATAAATAAATAATTTTTTTTAAGGGGATTATATTATATGTAGCATAACTACCTGTGCCCCCTGTGTATTTTGTATATTTGGCTAATTTATACCTAGTGGGAGGTATGACACTCTTGAAGATCTCATTTGGGGTGGAGTCAGAATACCCTGTTTTAAAAGACAATTTGGAATACTTTATAAAGTGGAGAATGTGTGTTTTACTTTAGAGAGAACAAGTGTACTGAAGAAAACGCTGAACTAGAGGTTCCAGGAGCCTGCCTCTAGTTCAAACTGTGCCCATAGCTCCTCTGTACCTCTGACTGGGTTACAACTCTTGCCCGGAGACTCATTTCTTTATCCAAAAAAAATGGATATTTTGCACTAGCTCATCTTTAGGGTGACCCCTGCTAACTCTAATTTTATGCCAAAAAATGGCCTCATTGATGTGTAGGAGAAAGACCACAAGATTCGAGAGTCAGACAATACAAGTTCAAATTGCAACTCCTGCCTTTATTCCCTTTGTGACCGTAGGCAAGTCATCTGAAAAAAGGTAGCATTTGTGCCAATTCCTGACCTAGAAGCAGTCACATGATAAATCAGTGGTGTTTTACTGATATCCTCTAGTATCAGAAGCCACTGGGTATGGTGGATTTCTTTTTTAAAAAAGAAAAAACAAACTCCAGTGTGTACCTGCAGAATTTTAATTTCAGTGCATGATGAGCAGGCACCTGTATTTTTTTTAGAAGCTGCACTGGCAATGCTGATGTAAAATCAGAATTGCAATCAGTTTTAGGCTTCTGCCCTCGTCGTCCCTTCTCATTTTGATTCTGTGACATATAACTTGAGAGTGAAATAAGTTTATAACTTAACAGTTATTTTCATTTCTAAGTAATTTCTTCTTTTAAAGTCTGATTTCTAAGCAACAAGTTTCTCCATCTTCCCTAAGATCCATTGCAGCTCCCAAATCTGACATGTTTCTACTTCAGAGGAGGATAGAAAGGAAGACTTGGTCTCAGAGATGCTTCTTTTGAGCACAACACTCCAGTGGCTTTTACTGATCACAACAGAATTAGAAGTGATGCTTTGTATACTGAGTGCGCTTGTCAGGGTACTAAGTAATTTTAGGATCTGAATATAAAGTAGTGAAATGTTAGGATTCCTGGAGGGGAGGACTATATCCAACTTGCACTTTTGTATCCCTGGCACGTCATGGGGAACCTGGCATGTGGTAAGGTCTTAGTAAATACTAGCTGGATAAATTAAACTTTCTCTGCAAGTCACATTAGGAAATTAATTATATAGTTTTGTAGTCACTCTTCACAACTTCAGTAAGATAAAAAAGAGATGTTAAAAGGCAAAATGAAATATGAAAATCATGGTAGTGATAGTAATAATGTTACAATAATCATTGATTACTTATTATGTACCAGGATTGTAACCATGGTACAAGCAATATATACATGTACAGACAGGCAGAAATAAAACCTCACGACATCCCACTCTTGTGACCACATTGGAACCATCCATTTGCAGTGTGATTCTGAATAGGACCCTGTGGGAAATGAAGGCAGTGATGAGTAGGAAAAAAAAAAAGTGAAGGAATTGCTTTTGTTGAGGTGTTGAGATTCCACAGCTGAATTTGCTTAGTATAAAGCAAAAGAGAAATTTCTGGTTTAGTTGGGAAGCATGTATAAGACTCCTCCTTGGTTCAAGGATTTGTAATACATAAAAGCATTAAACGCTTCTGCAATGTGCCAGGTGTAGTTGGTTCTAAACATTTTACATATCATAATTCAAGAGCCCTCTGAGGTGACTAAAACCTTACCTCCACTTTAGAGGAGAGGGTGCTGAGCCCCAGAGAAGCTCAGTGATTTACCCAGAATCACACAGCTGATAAATGCAAGCTAGGATTTGAACCGAGGAATTCTAGTTCCAGAGACTGATCTCTTACCCACTATGCTAAGCAGCCTCCTGGCTTGTAGATGAAAAGCTCCAATACCATTAAGGAGTACATCTTATACATGAAAGAATGAGTAAGGTCTGAAGTCCGTGGCAAATTAATGCCACTTAATTTTCATCCATATTTGCTGATGATAGTTCATTAAATCGTCATCGATCCACACAGGGAAAGCAATATCTAATCTCATCATCCAAGCATGTGATTAGCATTAGCTCTTCTTTGCGTGTGTTTTTCCACGTCTGAAATGATGCAAAGCCATCATAATTAGAACCGCGCTGCTGGAGAGTTGAACCTGGGTGATCAGGTGCCTCTTTTCTCTTTGCCCTCTGGTCATGAACTGGAGAATGAATTGCAAATTGCACTGCTTAAGTGTTTGACTGCCAGAATCTCTTCAGTTGAGCTGCAGGGCCTCGGAAAGGAGAATTCAGGATGCTGGCAGAGTGATATCCTAATAGTGGTGGGGTCTGTGTATTCACATCAGCACGTCCCATCTATTCCCCCTCCTCTGTCGTGTCATCTTCCCACCTCTTCCCCGGCCTCTGCCGTCCATCATGTGGCACCTGGCCTTGCTGTGGCCTTCCAACAGGTCTCAAGGCTTCCTCTAGTCCATTCTCCGGCTAGAGTGATTTAAAGTCAATTGGATCCAGTCGCTGCTCATGTCAGGATGACGTCCCGTCATTCAGAGTAAACTCCAAAGTCCTGTGTCACAGACAAGCACTTGCTCTTTTTTCTGTGTATTTCCTGTCACAGAGAGCCACGGAGCTTTCTCACTCCTGCCCTTGAGGCTTCTGCTCAAAGGTCCTTTCCTTCTGCTGCTCTGCCTTTCTGCCTGCTCTGACCGCTCCGTAGAAAAGAAAAGAGCGTCCACCGCCATCATGCTCTGCTCTGTTCTTCTTTCTCAGGCCGTGGACGCTTCTTTGTGGTCTCTGTGAGAGTAGGGACTGGGTCTCAATCATTATTTGATCCCCACCACCTAAAATCATGCCTGGCACATTGTAGGTCTTCAGAAAATCATCTATATTGAAGGAAAACTGTGAATTAATGCAAGGCCCTTTGTTTTCATAAATGCTCATCATCCTTTAGAGAACTTTCTGGGGTGAGAGCTTATCATTAGAGCTGGGGAAACAGGCAGCGGGAGATGGACCACCTCGAAAATCACACAGCATGAAGGTGAGACAGCCTGACTTCCAGCCCAGTTTTGTTGGCCTGTAAAGCCCATGCCCTTTGTCACAGGCTGTTCTAAATGACAAGGAAAAAATGATACAAATAAACTTATATACAAAACAGAAATAGACCCACAGACATAGAAAACAAACTCAAGGTTACCAAACACAACATTGTAAATCACCTCTACTTCAATTAAATAAATAAATAAATAAATAAATAAATAAATAAAATGACAAGGAAATGCATTTCATGGCAGTGGATCATGTTGGTCCAAATAAGCCTGTTCTCCAGGTCCAGTGCAGTAGTCACTCTCCACGTGTGGCTATTTAATTAATTAAAGCTAAATACGATGTAAAATTTAGTCCAACCGGCCCCGTTTCAAGAACCGAATAGCCACATGTGGCCAATGGCTGCTATATTGGACAGTGCAGTTATAGAACCTTTCCACCCTCATAAAAAATGCTGTTGGACTTTGCTGCTCGGGAGATTTTGATTATTTTGCCCTCAAAAGTGATATGTTGCATGTCCTTTATTTTACCCTTTCTCTTATATGCCTTTGATAGAAGAAAAATATGGAATTGAAGGCAACTTTATGGTTAATACATTTCTTTTTATACAGATAATGATAATAATAGGTCCTATTTATTAAATTCTTTCCATGTGTAGGTACTGCTCTAAGCTCTTTACATGTGTTAACTGGATGTTAGGGGGTCACAAGGAATTGAGATTCAGAGAACATGAAAGACTTGTAAAGTATTAGTACTTGGGCGATCTGCTCTGTCCTAATCCTGAGACAGCTCATCAACTTTTAATGGGGATTATAGGGCTCCACCTGGCCAGGAAGTATCTCATCTTTAATCCTGGACTGAGGTTAAGGAGCTTAACTTAAATTATTTTATTATGTAAAGTATCTTTACTCTAAAAAGAGGAAGAAACTTTTTTTTTGAATTTTATTTTATTTTTTTTAATACAGCAGGTTCTTATTAGTTATCCATTTTATACATATTAGTGTATATATGTCAATCCAATCTCCCAATTCATCCCACCACCCCCCTCCACCAACCTGCTTTCCCCCCTTGGTATCCATACGTTTGTTCTCTACATCTGTGTCTCATTTCTGCCTTGCAAACCGGTTCATCTGTACCACTTTTCTAGATTCCACATATATGCATTAATATACGATATTTGTTTTTCTCTTTCTGACTTACTTCACTCTGTATGACAGTCTCTGGGCCCATCCATGTCTCTACAAATGACTCAATTTCGTTCCTTTTTATGGCTGAGTAATACTGCATTGTACCTATGTACCACACCTTCTTTATACATTTGTCTGTCGATGGGCATTTAGGTTGCTTCCATGATCTGGCTATTGTAAATAGTGCTGAAATGAGTATTGGGGCACATGTGTCTTTTTGAATTATGGTTTTTTCTGGGTATATGCCCAGTAGTGGG
The DNA here is from genome assembly GCF_003031525.2 of Neophocaena asiaeorientalis asiaeorientalis. NCBI lineage: Eukaryota > Metazoa > Chordata > Mammalia > Artiodactyla > Phocoenidae > Neophocaena > Neophocaena asiaeorientalis. Next base: position 123,526 of record NW_020173512.1, on the reverse strand, counting down.
ATTGCTGGGTCATACGGTAATTCTATTTTTAGTTTTTTAAGGAACCTCCATACTGTTCTCCATAGTGGCTGTATCAATTTACATTCCCGTCAACAGTGCAAGAGGGTTCCCTTTTCGCCACACCCTCTCCAGCGTTTATTGTTTGTAGATTTTCTGATGATGGCCATTCTGACCAGTGTGAGGTGATACCTCATTGTAGTTTTGATTTGCATTTTTCTAATAATTAGTGATGTTAAGCAGCTTTTCATGTGCCTCTTGGCCATCTGTATGTCTTCTTTGGAGAAATGTCTGTTTAGGTCTTCTGCCCATTTTTTGATTGGGTTGTTTGTTTTTTTAATATTGAGCTGCATGAGCTGTTTATATATTTTGGAGATTAATCCTTTGTCGATTCACTTGCAAATATTTTCTCCCATTCTGAGGGATGTCTTTTCATCTTGTTTATAGTTTCCTTTGCTGTGCAACAGGTTTTAAGTTTCACTAGGTCCCATTTGTTTATTTTTGTCTTTATTTCCATTACTCTAGGAGGTTGGTCAAAAAAGTTCTTGCTGTGATTTATGTCAGAGTGTTCTTCCTATGTTTTCCACTAAGAGATTTATAGTGTCCGGCCTTACATTTAGGTCTGTAATCCATTTTGAGTTTATTTTTGTGTATGGTGTTAGGGAGTGTTCTAATTTCATTCTTTTACATGTAGCTGTCCAGTTGTCCCAGCACCACTTATTGAAGAGTCTGTCTTTTCTCCATTGTATGTCCTTGCCTACTTGGTCATAGACTAGTTGACCATATGTGTGTAGGTTTATCTCTGGGCTTTCTATCCTGTTCCATTGATCTATATTTCTGTTTTTGTGCCAGTACCATATTGTCTTGATTACTGTAGCTTTGTAGTATGGTCTGAAGTCATGGAGTCCGATTCCTCCAGCTCCCTTTTTTTCCCCTCAAGATTGCTTTGGCTATTTGGGGTCTTTTGTGTCTCCATACAAATTGTAAGATTTTTTATTCTAGTAATTTGATAGGAATTGCATGAATCTGTAGATTGCTTTGGGTAATATAGTCATTTTCAAAATATTGATTCTTCCAATGCAAGAACATGGTATATCTCTCCATCTGTTTGTGTCATCTTTGATTTCTTTCATCAGCATCTTATAGTTTTCTGAGTACAAGTCTTTAGCCTCCTCAGGTAGGTTTATTCCTAGGTATTTTATTCTTTTCGTTGCAATGGTGAATGGGATTGTTTCCTTAATTTCTCTTTCTGATCTTTCATTGTTAGTGTGTAGGAATGCAAGAGATTTCTGTGCATTAATTTTGTATCCTGCAACTTTACCAGATTCATTGATGAGCTCTAGTAGTTTTCTGGTTGCATTTTTAGGATTCTGTATGTATAGTACCATGTCATCTGCAAACAGTGACAGTTTTACTTCTTCTTTTCCAATTTGGATTCCTTTTATTTCTTTTTCTTCTCTGATTGCCATGGCTAGGAGTTCCAAAACTATGTTGAATAATAGCGGTGAGAATGGCCAGTCTTGTCTTGTTCCTGATCTTAGAAGAAATGCTTTCAGTTTTTCACCATTGAGAATGATGTTTGCTGTGGGTTTGTTGTATATGATCTTTATTATATTGAGGTAGGTTCCATCTATGCCCACTTTCTGTAGAGTTTTTATCATAAATGGGTGTTGAATTTTGTCAAGAGCTTTTTCTGCATCTATCGAGACGATCATATGGTTTTTATTCTTCAGTTTGTTAATATGGTTTATCACATTAATTGATTTGCATTTATTGAAGAATCCTTGCCTCTCTGGGATAAATCCCACTTGATCATGGTGTATGATCCTTTTAATGTGTTGTTGGATTCTGTTTGCTAGTATTTTGTTGAGGATTTTTGCATCTATATTCATCGGTGATATTGGTCTATAATTTTATTTTTTTTTAGTGTCTCTGTCTGGTTTTGGTAACAGGGTGATGGTGGCCTCGTAGAATGAGTTTGGGAGTGTTCCCTTCTCTGCAAATTTTTGGAAGAGTTTGAGAAAGATGGGTGTTAGCTCTTCTCTAATTCTCTGATAGAATTCACCTGTGAAGCCATCTGGTCCTGGACTTTTGTTTGTCGGAAGATTTTTAACCAGTTTCAATTTCATTATTTGTGATTGGTCTGTCCATATTTTCTATTTCTTCCTGGTTCAGTCTTGGAAGGTTATACCATTCGAAGAATTTGTCCCCTTCTTCCAGGTTGTGCATTTTATTGGCATAGAGCTGCTTGTAGTAGTCTCTTAGGATGCTTTGTATTTCTGCGGTGTCAGTTGTAACTTTTCCTTTTTCATTCCTAATTTTATTGATTTGAGTCTTCTCCCTCTTTTTTTTGGATGAGTCTGGCTAAAGGTTTATCAATTTTGTTTATCTTCTCAAATAGCCAGCTTTTAGTTTTATTGATCCTTGCCATTGTTTTCTTTGTTTCTATTTCATTTATTTCTGCTCCAATCTTTATGATTTCTTTCCTTCTACTAACTTTGGGTTTTGTTTGTTCTTCTTCCTCTAGTTCCTTTAGGTGTAAGGTTAGACTGTTTATTTGAGATTTTTCTTGTTTCTTGAGGTAGGCTTGTATTGGTATACACTTCCCTATTAGAACTGCTTTTTCTGCATCCCATAGGTTTTGGATCGTCGTGTTTTCATTGTCATTTGTCTCTAGGTATTTTTTGACTTCCTCTTTGATTTCTTCAGTGATCTCTTGGTTATTTAGTGATGTGTAGTTTAGCCTACATGTGTTTGTGTTTTTTACGTTTTTTCCCCTCTGATTTACTTCTAATCACGTAGCATTGTGGTTGGAAAAGATGCTTGATATGATTTCAATTTTCCTAAATTTACTGAGGCTTGATTTGTGACCCAAGATGTGATCTATCCTGGAGAATGTTCCATGTGCACTTGAGAAGAAAGTGTGTAGAATGTCCTATAAATATCAATTAAATCTGTCTGGTCTATTGTGTCATTTAAAGCTTGTGTTTCCTTATTAATTTTCTTTCTGGGTGATCTGTCCATTGGTGTAAGTGAGGTGTTATAAAGTCCCCCACTGTTAGTGTGTTACTGTCGATTTCCTCTTATAGCTGTTAGCATTTGCCTTATGTATTGAGGTGCCCCTATGTTGAGTGCATATATATTTATAATTGTTATATCTTCTTCTTGGATTGATCCCTTGATCATTATGTAGTGTCCTTCCTTGTCTCTTGTAACATTCTTTATTTTCTTGTTTTTTGTTCTTTGTTTTTTTTGGTACGCGGGCCTCTCACTGTTGTGGCCTCTCCTGTTGTGGAGCACAGGCTCCGGATGCGCAGGCTCAGCGGCCATGGCTCACGGGCCTAGCTGCTCCACGGCATGTGGGAGCTTCCCGGACTAGGGCATGAACCCATGTCCCCTGCCTCGGCAGGCGGACTCTCAACCACTGCGCCACCAGGGAAGCCCGCATTCTTTATTTTAAAGTGTATTTTATCTGATATGAATATTACTACTCCAGCTTTCTTTTGATTTCCATTGCATGGACTATCTTTTTCCCTCTCCTCACTTTCAGTCTGTATGTGTCCCTAGGTCTGAAGTGGGTCTCTTGTAGACAGTATATATATGGGTCTTGTTTTTGTATCCATTCAGTGAGCCTGTGTCTTTTGGTTGGAGCATTTAGTCCATTCACATTTAAGGTAATTTTCAATATGTATGTTCCTATACCCATTTTTTTAATTGTTTTGTGTTTGTTTTTGTAGGTCCTTGTCTTCTCTTGTGTTTCCCACTTAGAGAAGTTCCTTTCGCATTTGTTGTAGAGGTGGTTTGGTGGTGCTGAATTCTCTTAGCTTTTGCTTGTCTGTAAAGCTTTTGATTTCTCCGTGGAATCTGAATGAGATCCTTGCCAGATAGAGTAATCTTGGTTGTAGGTTCTTCCCTTTTGTCACTTTAAATATATCATGCCACTCCCTTCTGGCTTGTAGAGTTTCTGCTGAGAAATCAGCTGTTAACCTTATGGGAGTACCCTTGTATGTTATTTGTCATTTTTCCCTTGTTGCTTTTGATAATTTTTCTTTGTCTTTGATTTTTGTCAGTTTGATTACTGTGTGTCTCGGTGTGTTTCTCCTTGGGTTTATCCTGCCTGGGACTCTCTGCGCTTCCTGGACTTGGGTGGCTATTTCCTTTCCCATGTTAGGGAAATTTTTGACTATTAATCTCTTCAAATATTTTTTTGGGTCCTTTCTATCTCTCTTCTCCTTATGGGACCCCTATAATGCAAATGTTGGTGCATTTGATGTTGTCCTAGAGGTCTCTTAGGCTGTCTTTATTTCTTTTCATTCTTTTTTCTTTATTCTGTTCCATTGCAGTGAAATCCACCATTCTGTTTTCCAGGTCATTTATCCATTCTTCTGCCTCAGTTATTCTGCTATTGATTCCTTCTAGTGTATTTTTCATTTCAGTTATTGTATTGTTCATCTCTGTTTGTTTGTTCTTTAATTCTTCTAGGTGCTTGTTTTTTAATTCTTCCAGGTCTTTGATAAACATATCTTGCATCCTCTCCATCTTTGCCTCCGTTCTTTTTCTGAGGTCCTGGATCATCTTCACTATCATTATTCTGAATTCTTTTTCTGGAAGGTTGCATATCTCCACTTCATTTAGTTGTTTTTTGGGGGTTTTATCTTGTTCCTTCATCTGGGACATAATCCTCTCCCGTTTCATTTCATCTAACTTTCTGTGATTGTGCTTTACATTCTGCAGGCTGCAGGACTGTAGTTCTTCTTGCTTCTGCTGTCTGCCCTCTGGTAGATTAGGCTACCTAATAGGCTTGTGCAAGCTTCCTGATGGAAGGGACTGGTGGTGGGTAGAGCTGTGTGTTGCTCTGGTGGGCAGAGCTCAGTAAAACCTTAATCCGCTTGTCTGCTGATGGGTGGGGCTGGGTTCCCTCCTTGTTGGTTGTTTGGCCTGAGGCGATCCAGCACTGGAGACTACAGGTCCTTTGGTGGGGCTAATGGCGGACTCTGGGAGGGCTCACACCAAGGAATACTTCCCAGAACTTCTCCTGCCAGTGTCCTTGTCCCTGCGGTTAGCCACAGCCACCTCCCACCTGTGCAGGAGACCCTCCAACACTAGCAGGTAGGTCTGGTTCAGTCTCCTATGGGGTCACTGCTCCTTCGCCCTGGGTCCTGATGCACACACTACTTCGTGTGTGCCCTCCAAGAGTGGAGTCTCTGTTTCCCCCAGTCCTGTTGAAGTCCTGCAATCAAATCTCGCTAGCTTTCAAAGGCTGATTCTCTGGGAATTCCTTGTCCCATTGCCGGACCCCCAAGTTGGGAAGCCTGATGTGGGGCTCAGAATCTTCACTCCGGTGGGTGGACTTCTGCAGTATAAATTGCTCTCCAGTCTGTGACTCACCCACCCAGCGGTTATGGGATTTGACTTTATTGTGCTTGTGCCCCTCCTACTGTCTCACTGCAGCTTCTCCTTTGTCTTTGGTTGTGGGGTATCTTTTTTTGGTGAGTTCCAGTGTCTTCCTGTTGATTATTCAGCAGTTAGTTGTGATTCTGGTGCTATTGCAAGAGGGAGTGAGCTCACGTCCTTCTACTCCTGCATCTTGAACCAATCTCCAAAAGAGGAAGAAACTTTAATGCAAGAAAAATTCACCTTAAATTCTTATCTATAAAATAATATATAATCTGCTGCATGACCGTCAGCAATTTACTGTTTGTCAGACCTCTATTTAAAAAGGAAGATGTGGACGTTTTCTTGGTATATTTATCTGATTCTATATCTCAAACTAATTGACCTCCCTGCTTACCTGTGGTACTTGGTTTTTCTAGTAATTTTGGAAGTCGAGTCCTCTTGTCAAATCTAGTGTGCTACCTAATATTCTCCTAGCTATTGAATGTTTTTCACGTTAATTTAGCAAATTTGCTGTCACTTCCATGGTGCTAAACAGGCTGCTGTTTGTGTTTACTATTAAGGAGCTGCCTTTATTTCTAATGCAGTTTTTAAGTTGCTGTTTTGATTTATTGCCATGGTTGAAAGTTATCAAGCATTTTACTTGAGAATTCTTTATAGGAGGGTAGGCCACATTTACATTTGAGATGACTTATAGCAAAAGATGAGACAAATTTTATAATGTCTCTATTTTAGTTCTTTCATTATACAATGGATACAAATTACCCCTCACTGTCAGCATCTTAAGTAAAGAACTCTGATTTTTGGTCTCATAATTTTTAAATTGATTTTGGTCCTAATTTTTAAACCTAAGCAGACTGCATGTATTTGTTCTAACATTTATATGCAGGTTTTGACTTGGTTGGATAGTTTGAGTTGTAATCCTGTTATATTCATAATGCAAATTGATCAGCACACTTAAAACCGCATTATTGTTTTTGTTTTTGTTTTTTTCCGGTAAGGGCATGTCTCATCCTCCTTGAAGGTAAACGTAATGCACCGAGTTATTGTTTTTGTGTATTATTTATTATAAATGTGTGTGATTTATAATTCTCATTAAAGAGTGGTGACATCGTTTCCCCTTTCTGGAAGAGTGTAGGAATTTCAAGTTAGAATTATTACATTGGTCGGCAGGCTGTAGAATAATCATTCTGTGTTTCTACCTACAGGGCTACATTTGAATGTAAAGAGGTTCTTTTGTTTTCCCCTTTTCAGGGACAAATTCATGAACATGGTGGGCCAGGCGTTGTCTAGGTGCTGTGAATCAAACAGATCATCCAAAAACAAACAAGTTTGCTCCTGATTTCATGAACCTTTTATTCTAGAGGAAGGAGAGAGGGGGCAGAAATAATCAGATGAACAAGAAGATATCATGCAGAGAGAAGTGCTGTGAAGAAAATAAAACTGGATGAAGTTTTAAGGGTAGGGCCGAGAGGGCTGCTGTCGATTAGGTGGTGAGATTTGAATGACTGTGAGGAAGGAAACAGCATTCCACGAACAAGGGACAGGTAGTGCAAAGGCCCCAGAAAAGAACTAGAATGTGGGACAGTGTGGCTGAAGAAAGGTGAGCAAGAGGAATGGTGATGAGTTTCAGAGACCGACAACCAGGGTTAGGAATTTGGATTTTATTTTCTGTGTGATGTTGAGTTTTAAGCAATGAAGGGACGAGATCTCATTAACATTGTTAGACAGTCCCTCTGGCATATGTGGGAAGAGTAGATTTTAGAGGAGTTGGCATGGAAGGGGGAGACCCAGTAGGGCCATTGTGGTTGGAGAAGGGAGTTGGCAGCGTAGAATCAAGTGATGGCAGTGGGGACTGGGGAAGTGGGGCATTGGGGATGTGTTTGGAGAGTCAATAGGATTTGGTATGTTGACTCAGAATCAGGGTTGGCAAACTCTTCTGGGGAGGGCCAGATTGGTCAGCATTTTCGCTTTGTGGGCCATACGGTTTCTGTCACCTCTGCTCTCCTCTGCCCTTGTTGCAGATGATATGGAAGCAAATGGATTGGTAACGTTCCAAGAAAACATTTTTTTAAAAAATTTTATTGGAGCATAGTTGATTTACAATGTTATGTTAGTTTCAGGTGAACCACAAAGTGAATCTGTTATACATATACACATACCCAGTCTTTTTTAGATTCTTTTTCCATATAGGTCATTACAGAGTATTAAGTAGAGTTCCCTGTGCTACACAGTAGGTCCTTATTAGTTATCTATTTTATATATAGTAGTGTGTATATGTCAATCCCAATCTCCCAATTTATGCACCCTGCTTAGGGCCAGATAATTCTTCGTTACAGGGGTCCATCCTGTGAATTGTAGGATGTTTAACAGAATCCCTGATCTCTGCCCAGTAGCGTACCTGCCCCTACACCCCCTCCCCCGATTTGGCATGACCCACTCATGTATTTTTTAGTAGTCTCTTTAAAATGTCTTTTAAAATTTGCATGCCTTTATCTGGCACCAACAATTCCAGTTTGCCACAGGCCTGCCATTCCCTTTTATCTTCCATCTGGCCTCACACACTCTTCTGCATTACTTGCCCGCTGCCCACAGACAGCGGAGTTTGAGACCCAAAGACAGCATGCGTGCAGGTACTGACAGGGGAGCATGGAGGGCATGGACCTGCCGTGAGCCTGTTTCCTAGATATTTCTTTTTACCATCATCATCTCAAAATTTCAGGAACTGGCTGCTTTTCCTTTCTTTTTGGTTTAATTTTTTTTTTTTTTAAACAGAAGAAAGAAGATATCCTCAGACTTTTTTTTCCCTTGATGCTGGAGTTTATTTTCTACCTTTACTTTAGTTCCATATGAAAATTAACCAGTGATCACCTCCTTGGGATGGAGACTCCGATGCGAAAAGCATCTGCTATGAGGAACGTTATTACATTTCTTCTTCTTATTATTTTGTCTTCTCTGATACTAGTTTTGCAACCTCCCTTCATTGAGATTCTCTTTATTGGAAGAGATATCTTCCTAGCCTCCCCTCTAAGCATTTTGCAGTTCTGAACATTTTCAAAACTGTTCTCTGAGGCAGAGAGTTTACTCGGGGTAATATTTTTCCCCCTTCCTTCATTTTCCTCAAATTAAATCACACATTCTTAACCACCATCTGGAGTTAAGTGTCTGCTGTGGTTTTTATTGAGTCTGTCTTTGCATTGCCACCTACAGATTTAAAAACATTCCCCAATTTGTACCTTGCCTGTTATTTCCCCTTTTTGTATTCCTGCTTAGAGATTAGTCATGTCCCTTATTTATGAACATAATCCTTTTTGGTTCTGAAATCTTGTTGGTAGAATTTTTTTTTTTTTTTTTTTGCGGTACGCGGGCCTCTCACTGCTGTGGCCTCTCTAATTGCGGAGCACAGGCTCCGGACGGGCAGGCTCAGCGGCCACGGCTCACGGGCCCAGCCGCTTCGCAGAATGTGGGATCTTCCCGGAGCGGGGCACGAACCTGCGTCCCCTGCATCGGCAGGCGGACTCTCAACCTCTGTGCCACCAGCGAAGCCCTTGTTGGTAGAATCTTAATGTCTGAAAATAGCACTGGGTCCTTAGGAGTGTTGTTTCCACTGGCAAAATGGAACTTGCCTTTTTGATGCCAAGTTGATACCTCGTTTTATTTTATATTCCTGTTCCTTTTTGTGTTTCTAATGTTCTCAGTGTTTCTTGTTTCTCACCACATACAGCAAACACTATTCATTCTTTCTTTCATTCAGTGAAACTTCAGCACTGTGCTAACCTCTCATAATAGATGAATGATGTGCAAGTAAACATCTGAAATACAGCGTGGTTAATCACATCCTCCATTTCCTCGTGCTCAATTCTTTTTCTAGAAATTCCATTTGCCATATTACCTTTGCCTTGAAAAATTCTCATATACCTTTTTTGTGATTTTAACTTTTGAGGCACAGTTATTCAAAGGATCCTTTTGTACTGTATCTTAGAGTAGCAGTCATAATAGCCAGGAAACTGCAACGTGGAGCAATTTTAAGATTCTGTAATAGAGGGAATTCCTTTCCATCCCTGGTGTCGGCTATCAGCTCACCTCATTCAGCATCCTAAGTTTTTATTAGGTATTTATTTTGACAGTTGGTATGTTCAGAGGCCATGGCATGAGGAACCCATCGAAAACTCTGTATTTAAAAAAGCTTTCTTGGGCTTCCCTGGTGGCACAGTGGTTGAGAGTCCTCCTGCCGATGCAGGGGACACGGGTTCGTGCCCCAGTCCGGGAAGATCCCACATGCCACGGAGCGGCTGGGCCCATGAGCCGTGGCCGCTGAGCCTGCGCGTCCGGAGCCTGTGCTCCGCAACGGGAGAGGCCACAGCAGTGAGAGGCCCGCGTACCGCAAAAAAAAAAGTAAAATAAAATAAAATAAAAAAGTTTTCTTTTAGTTGCATAAACACTAATCAGTTTATTTTAATCATTTGGAGATAGTTGGAGTTAGGTCTGTGCTTTCTGAGATATTTATGTTGTTTCTAAATTGAAAAATGTTCTCCGTCATTACTTTTGCCGTAGATACCATTGACCAAAGGGGGAAATGCTTGCACCCGGAAAAATAAAAGCAGTGCCTATGAATTCATGGGGTTCTTTGGTTATGTAGTCTGCCCCTGCAAAGCCCCTTTTCACTTTGACTTTGGTGGGTGAAGGAAGAAGAGACAGTTTTTTTTTATCCCAGAGTTTCTCAGACTGCGCACTCTTGGTGTCATGGCCTGGATGATTCTTTATTGTGAGGGGCTGTCCTGTGCATGGGACATGTCACAGCGCCCCCGGCCTGTACCCGCTGGAGGCCAGCAGTACTCTGCTCCGCCCCAGCGATGACACCCAGCAGTGTCTTCAGACATGGCCAATGTCCCCTGAAGGGCAGCAGCAACCTGGACTGGGAACCATGGCTTTAACCCCTTCGACACCCTTTGTTTTTACTTCTTGGAAATGCTGCGTCTTATTTCTTTTAAGATGCAAATGAAAATCAGTTTATGGATTTTTGTGTGTTGAACTTGGATGGAAGAGATTTCACAGGAGAAGTCCCCATTTCTCCTCAGTCGTTGCTTCTGCATCAGCTCAGTGATGGAAGTACCCCTTGGCCACGTCACATCTCCCTTCTGGCCTCCTCTCTGCCACTCGCTAGCAACACAGCCTGAGCCAGCTATGGGCAATGTCCCCGAACCTCTGCATTATCATCTGAAATATAAATGGACCTGTACCTTCCTCAGTACTGCAGTGAGGATGGAATGAGATGAGGGCTCATTTACCCACACTGCTGCCCCGTCCTGATGGAGGGTTGACTGCTCGGTAGGGTTGGTTGGGGCTTAGGAGAAAGGAGGTGGATGAGAGATACTCAGGTGGTCCTACCATTTTCAATACTTTAGGAGTAGTTTTCTGGGGTAGAGAAAAGAGAAGGCAAAAAAGAGGCGCCTGAAGAAAAAACGTGGCTGGAGGTGTTCCTTCTTCTGGTCTGTGGTGACAGTGATTTTCAGTAAACAGTGAAATGAGAAAAAGCAGGATAGAGTAGCAGGTTATTCATGAAGTGAAGTTTTTCGAAGGTGTAAGACTCTCTTTTAGAGATTATATCCTTCCTGTTTTTTTTTTTTTTCCTCTGCTGAGCTATCCTTTTACTTATGGAATGGTAGTCGGTTGTTATTTACCTCCCCCTTTTTAATGTTCCTAGTTTGGAGAATAAGGAATTGGCACCTTGTGACCAGTCAGTCGCTCAAATCTGTTTAGTGAAAATTTGCTGGTCCCTGAAATCTAAAATGCAGGAATCACTGCTGCAGGGAAGGAGGCTGTCAGGAAGTTAGGGAGAGAAGAGGAAAGGAGGAAGGATGCTTGGAAGTAATGTGTGAGTGGGGGTCTAGAATCCAAACCATGGGAAGGGCAATGGGAACCTCTGCCTTTGTCTTACCAAGTACTTCCATGGTCTCTTAATTTAGGGAGAAACTCAGCATGAGCTCAAGGCCAGGGATGGCTTCATCACGTTTCTCTGTGTTGCCCCTACAAAATACTACATTTTTTTGGTTAGACTCTTTCAGAAATTCTTTGTCATGTATAAGTTATTAGGGTAACCCAGAGAATGTTCAATCCAAAAGCAAGAGAAAAATTGGGTGAACAGTACACATTCACTGTGCCTGGGGCACCCCAAAATATCCATGGCTAATTTCTTCCATAGAAAAAGCAGTCTCAAAAACTTCATGACAGCTTTTAAAAATCCATTTCCAGTGTATTTGCATTAAGTTCTAAACCTGATTAGAGCCTCATTTCCTTAAAAAAAAAAACAAAAAACACCTGCCAAAATCAAACAGGAGAGGGAGCAAAAGGATTCTGGCATTTGATCTCTACCATGAGAAACACGTTGCGTATCTTCTGCACTCTAAACGCTTACTGGGGGATCATCTATGTTGTTTCCAGTGTGAATTTCTGTTACTTACTCTTCCCTGCCATCAATGCAGTGTACTTCTTCACAGCAGTGCCCGGCTGTATGTCTCTTTCCCAGCTAAAGTATTTCATTAAATGGCCTTGAGGTCCTTGAATTTCCCCTGCCTCTTAAATGTACTTGACAGATAAAAGTTCTTTCTAATTGATATTCATCCTGAGTGGGACAGTGTGTGTGTTGGAGTGTATGGGAGTGAAACTGATTCCCGTATTCTGCCTTTAAGCAAATCCAAGTAGAGAAATGAGTATTGACTCACTGAATCCTGAAATCTAATAGTTGAACAAAGCATAAGCTTCTACTGCTTCCCACAGCTGTATGGGGCAGCAAGCATTAGCAACTGACAAAGTCAGGGCAACAGCTTTTTTTTCCTCTGTAATTCACGTAATCACTTATGCCAGGGCAGATATTGTTTCAGCAAGAGGATTTTGAAGACATTTAATATCTCCATGGGAGATGAATGGGGCTGCTCATCATATGTCCTTTGCTCTTTTAGAAAAACATGACTCTTTAGTAAATGGCTCCTTAGGTCTGACTGCCAGACGCTTTGAATAATGCAGTGCTTCTGGACTCACAAGTCGGATCCCCTTGCTGTTGTTAACCATGACCCCTGCCTTCCAAAGCTAACATGATCTTCTGAATTTAAGAGATGGGAGTCAAGTTTGATTCGGTGCCAGCGGTGGCTTCTGTCGCAATTAAGCAGTTCGGTAATGAAGTTAATTGAAATGGCTGAATAATAGACGCCCTTACCGAGCAGACAGGAAAATTGCCGTCCTATTTGGCAGAAGTACATTGTGACAGAAAAGTGATTGTCACACCCAATAAGGCTGTTAAAACTGCTCCAGAGATTCATGGATTTGGCTGAAGAAAGGAACCTGAAATAGTTTTCATCAGTGTGTGTTTGCCTTTTGTGGGGAAGGGTGAGACATTTGGAGCTTTTTAACTCAGTGTTGTCATAAAAGCTACTTTTCTAAGGAAAGACCTGAAGGTGTCCTTAAGTGAAAATGTGCTTAGATTCTCCAAGAGCCCCTGAGAACACACTCATGTGCTGGGACCAGTAACTGTTGGGCTTGGGGTTGCTTTGTGAGCCTCCAGTTAAGTCTGAGAGTTGAGCACTTTCCATCCGTTGTGATAAGGAATTTAGAACACAAGGTGGCACAGCGGAACCTTGCTCTCCACGCGGAGGGAGGTGGAGGTGAGTGGAGCCGAGCCTGACAGCTCACCAATAAATCAAGGAGCAGCCCAAGGATCAAGAGCTGTTAAGTAGTCACAGCAGTGATGATGGTGATCAGAAGAGAGGCCAAGCCGCCCTCCCCTTTACCTCATCCACGCTTCCTGCATCCCTCAAGACACAGACTCACTTCATAAGCTCGCAACAGTCATGCATTCCTTCCAAAGATATTTGCTGAACTGGGGACCACATACCGTTCAAGGGCGGGGAGGCTACCCGTAGCATAAGATACAAGGTCCCTGAAATGGAGACAATAAATAAGTAAATGATAACAATAAACAATAGAAACGATAACAAGTAAACAAATGTATTGATTTTAGAGAGCCACAGGGTCTATGAAAACAAATTGGGCTGTGTGAATACAGTGGGACAAAAAAGGTCGTTTCCAATCTGCTGATGGCCTGGATCCCTGGATGGCTTCTCTGAAGAAGTGACATTTGAGGAGAGCCCTGAGTGATGAGAATAAGCTGCTCCCACCCCACGTAGATTGCAGGCACAGTGTTCCAGACAGAGGGAACAGCCAGTGAAAATGCCCAGAGGAATGAAAGGAATGAGCCCGGAAGTGGAGAGAGTGCCAGTCTGGCTGGGGTGCATGATCAAGGGGAAGTGTGCTGGGATTTAAAGAGGCAGGCGGGCTCAGAGCAAGGAGGGCTTTGTGGGACACAGAAAAGAGTTTGTGTTTTGTTGAAACTGTATTGGGAAGCCACAGGGATATGTAGTCAGGAGTCCATATAATCTGATTTTTGCTGTAGAAGGATGTCTCTGGTCTCTGTGTGGATAATGCATTAAAGGGGATGAAGAATAAAACAGAGAGACCAGGATTTTGGCGCTTGCCATCACCTAGGCAAGGAAAGGCGGTGGTAGTGGAGATGAACAGACATTTCAGGATACATTTTGGAGATGAACATGGTAAGAAAAATAAAGAAGCCTCAAGAAGGGCTTCAGATTTTAGGGATTTGGTGTCCTGTAAGTAGAAAACTCAGGATCCCCTCCTGGATCTCTTACTTGGTCCTGTGCCTAACTTACATTGCTAAAAATAAGCATCCACGATAAGAGTCATCCTAAAAGTCAGAAATCCTGAAGAAAAGGATCCTGGCATGTATTTTTTTTTTTTTCTTTTAACCTAGAAACGTCTTGGTACCAATTACAGTGATAGGTTTCCCTTTGGGGCCAGTGACCTTAAAATAAGGGCCCACACAGCATCCTGTTTTTTCACCCCAGGAAAGGAATCCTTACCGGTTTTTTCTTTCAATGAGCTATTTTGAGCTGTTGTTTCATAATCCTCACCATACATCCTATGCAGCTAAAAGTCAAACTTTTAACTTTGGAGGCAGTGCCTTGGAGACAAGTTGTCTCTCCTGTCCCAGGGAGACCTCGATGAACTGTCGATAAGAAAGAATGGGTATAACAGGGCCAACCCTTAAGCATTTGCGCAAGAAGCAATTCAAATTTGAAATACAGGTGGTAGGAGAGCCAGCTGGGGAGTCTTCCTAAGAGGTAGGAGCATTTATAGACTAAGGTAAGATGTTATCCCAAATACCCAAATTACAAACATTTCCAACCCACATAGAGTTAGAGGGCTTTCCTGGAACCATTTGAAAAACTGGCTTAATTCCACCCTTTTAAGTAGATCTTGGTAGGAATATTCCCTGGAGAACAAAGATCGGCCTCATAGTACATCATGACAAATTAGTGGACTTTTTTTTTTCAACTTATTTTTGGCTGCGTTGGGTCTTTGTTGCTGCGCACGAGCTTTCTCTAGTTGTGGCAACCGGGGGCTACTCTTCATTGGGGTGCACAGGCCTCTTATTGCGGTGGTTTCTCTTGTAGGGTGCCTGGGCTTCAGTAGTTGCGGCACACAGGCTCAGTAGTCGTGGCTTACGGGCTCTAGAGCTCAGGCTCAGTAGTTGTGGAGCACGGGCTTAGTTGCTCTGCGGCATGTGGGATCTTCCCGGACCAGGGCTCGAACTCGTGTCTCCTGCATTGGCAGGCGGATTCTTAACTACTGTGCCACCAGGGAAGCCCTTAGTGGGCTTTTCAAGTTGACTTTTTTAGTTCTTTTTCTTTTCCCTCCTGGAGAGAAGATGCCATAACTCACTCTCCTTCTGACTCTCTCCATCTTTTCCCTATCACCAATTTTTTAAAAAAATCCTATTATCAGGTAGTGTCAGAACACATTTTCAAGCTCGAAAAAAGTAGAGGCTTTGAAAGTGTTCCATAGGGCTTGGTGTCCAGCCAACCTGTTAGTTATGTACAATAGCTTAAAAGACTGGCTTCATTGCCTTCAAATTAGAGACCCATCTTGTTATATTTTAGCATGTGTAGCTTTAGATGGCCAATGGTTTCCATAATGTGACTTGGAATAATATCACAGACATCTTAAGAACTTGATTGACTACGCGTAGACTCCCGTGCTACTTGTAGAAAGGAAACCCTCTTCCTAGATTCACATCACAGTTATGGGTCCAAGATACCTCGACCCATTGACCTATAGGTTGACAGCCATATATTCCATGAAGCTATATGCAAAATTTGCTATGAATACACTTTGTATGTGCCACCACTGTCATTTTAATCCCTTCATAATGGGCTATGATCCAAAATAGATGAAACACCTTTGAATGAGACTGTACAGTTCAGTGTTTAAAAGCTCAAACTTGGCATTAGACCAAGTCTTCAGGCAGCTGCTCACCTAACTGCGTGACCCTAGCCGTGTTATTTAACCACCAGTGTATCAATTTTCTCATCTGTAATAATAGGGATGCTATTGGTACTTAGCAGTTATGAAGAATAAATGTATGTCAAAGGCAAGCTCTCAGTTCTTGTTATTTTTGCACTCAGCCCTTGCTTTTGAAGACCCCCTTTAAGTTTTTTTTACTTATTTTTTTTATTTAACATCTTTACTGGAGTATAATTGCTTTACAATGTTGTGTTAGTTTCTGCTGTATAACAAAGTGCATCAGCTATATGTATACATGTATCCGCATATCCCCTCCCTCTTGTGTCTCCCTCCCGCCCTCCCTATCCCACCCCTCTAGGTGGTCACAAAGCACCGCGCTGATCTCCCTGTGCTATGTGCCTGCTTCCCACTAGCTATCTGTTTTACATTTGGTAGTGTATATATGTCAATGCTACTCTCTCATTTCGTCCCAGCTTACCCTTCCCCCTCCCCGTGTCCTCAATTCCATTCTCTATGTCTGTGAAGACCCTGTTTTTATTTACTTATTTTTTAACAAATGAGAGGAGAAGCTGAGTTGGTGACCCTTCAAGGTGTTTTTCAGGTTTTCAAAAGCCAACAGTAGGACTATCCATGTTATTTCAATGGTACCCTTTCTGAAGTGACCATTTATCTTTTAGGAATTGCATGAGGGCAATTCATCCATCTCACCTAGGTTTTGGAGCAGCCCAAAGTATTAATGACTCCTGTCTCTCCTCACCTGTGCCAATTCAAGGCTTATGACTTTGAAGTGAAAGGCTCTGTAAACCATTAGCAATCAGCAGCTTTGCAAGCCATTTATTTCTCTTCAGGACATCTTTATTAGGCTATGTGTACTGTGTAATTGAAGCAGACTTCTCCATAGCTGTAAAGCTGTACAACTATGTTCTTAATCTTCTTAACAAAATGCCACCTGACACAGCATTGGGAGCTACTTAGTCCATACGTCGGAAGTCCAACTGTCTTTTTAAAATATGATGGCCGTAATATTTCATAATGACCATTATGAGGTCCCCCAAAGGAAAGAACGTCTTCATCTGTTTGGAGACATTGAGTCTGATGCTCTAGTTCTTGGCAATTGGTATCATATTTGCATTAAAAAATTATGCTGCAGGGTTGATGATGGTATTTGGCTAGAGGAAGGAGAAAAAAAAATGAGACGTCTAAATTAGAACCATTTTTATTTGGTTTTATGGATTCAGTTTTGTGATATATCGTGTTTGTAAGGTCCTTCAGTGGAAATGTACTCTGGTTTTAAACTTGGCCTTGAGTTTATGCTGGCACACTAATTAGTTTAGGGGGAGAAAAAAACCCTTAAAAAATAGGTCATCATCATTATTCAATCTAGCATCAATTATTGCATGTTGCTCCCAAGCCCTTGACCCCGTGTTTAAATGCTGGCCCTCCCTCAGTGTCCATTGTCCTCTCTGCCCCCTGCTTCACAATGGATTAGCTTTCGTTTCTCATGCTCCCAAGAGCGGTGGTGCTCCCTCTTATCACGGCACTTAGCACTGACCACACTGCATTATAAGTGTTGCTTTGCTCCTTTCTCTTTTAAGACAGACTGTGAAGTCGTCCAGGTCAGGGCCATGTTTGATTTACCTTTATCTCTTGAGTCACGCTTCACTAGGCATATGGCAGAGCTCAATCAATCTTGCATGGATGAATAGGTACATGGATGGTCCCTTCTCATGATTCAAGTCTTAGCTCAAATACTCTGTCTTTAAGAAAGACATGCTTGGCCACCGAGTATAAACTAGCCATGCATCCCAGGCTACTGTTCCATTATCCTGCTTCATTTTCATCACTGAAGTTATCACTCTGAAATTTTTTTTTTTTTGCAGTGTGTGGGCCTCTCACTGCTGTGGCCTCTCCCGTTGTGGAGCACAGGCTCCGGACGCGCAGGCTCAGCGGCCATGGCTCACGGGCCCAGCCGCTCCGCGGCATGTGGGATCTTCCCGGACCAGGGCACGAACCCGTGTCCCCTGCATCGGCAGGTGGACTCCTAACCACTGCGCCACCAGGGAAGCCCCACCCTGAAATTATTTGCGAAGTTGTTTCTTCTCTGTTTCCCCACAGAATGTGAGCACTGTGAAAACAGGACATTGGAGGTTTAGTTCAGTGCTTTCTCATGCCAGCTCTTGGCACATAGTAGGCCCTTAGCCCAGTTTGCCTAAGTGCGTGAATGCATTTCCCCCAATTTCCTTCCTGCCCTCAGTGGAAAAAATTAGGGCTGACTGTACCTACCTTTTTCAGTTTTCTGAACTGTCCTTATTAGCATTTCACCAGTAAGGCAAGGGCAGTTTAAATTTTTTTCATGGTTTATGTATTCTGTATTAAACAAAACAAACAAAATACTGATTGGCAGAGAATGGTGCAGATGGCTTTTTTTAGAAAGGTTACTGACCATTAATGTTAATTGTTTAGAGCCACTGGTTTGCAGTCAAATAATCATCAATTCTGCATTGCCAGGAAAATCACAGGTTTTCTCACTCTGTTTTTCCTGCACCCCTTCCCTTCTGTACCTCGCTGATCTCTTAGTATTTTGATCCATCATCATTACCTACTAGGTTCATAATTTTTTCATGCAGCAGCATTTTTGCTGGTAAATATTAGCGTTCTGGTGTGTTCTTTAATGCAGTATCTCTCCTCAAATTTTATTTAGCTGTGCCCTTTAGATCTTCCCAAGAAAGAAGAAGGAGAAGCAAGCAATGGAACTTTTCCCTTTCTGCTTGATCCTTCACATTGTCCCCTCTATTTGCAGATGAAGTATTTTACATACACTGTTCTTCTTAGAGGCACAAACTCAGCTAAAGTGAACCTCACCCTAGGAATTCTAACACCATAGCCATGTGCTTGGAGGAGATGATTTAACCTGAGGATCGGTTAACCTGAGGATGGGTTTCTCAGGGTCCCTGGTCAAGGTTTCAGAGGCTCCTTGAATTTGTATGCAAAATTGTGTGCTTCTGTGAAGCTTTGCTTCAGAGAGGCTCTAACAGCTTTTTATCCCATTTTCAATCAAGGCCATGGCCCAATAATTTAGTAAGTAGCACAGACACTTGAGTAGAAATGGCAGTCACTGAGCCAAGAGAGAGCTAGAAAATATTCCGTTTTTTTTTAGCCGTACGCAGGCCTCTCACTGTTGTGGCCTCTCCCGTTGCGGAGCACAGGCTCCGGACACGCAGGCTCAGCGGCCATGGCTCACAGGCCTAGCTGCTCCGTGGCATGTGGGATCTTCCCGGACCGGGGCACGAAACCGTGTCCCCTGCATCGGCAGGCGGACTCTCAACCACTGCGCCACCAGGGAAGCCCTCCAGTTATTTTTTAATCTAGCACTGCACTAAAGCTGACAGGTATATCCCATTATCCAAGCACACACAGTATGGCTGCAACATTCAGTAACAATTAGCTGTTTATGATTACAGCTCTGTTGTATTAAAGTCTTGGAAAATACCAGTAATAAGAATATGAATGATCTATTCATGCTAGCATTCTGAAGCAACATTTTAATACATCTTGCTCTAGTCTTTGAGTGTATGATATATGTGTGATATATACATATATCTGTTTTTTAACAATGAATTTATATCCTCTGGCAGTTTTAAATCTGCTTTTCATATCTTATGTCATTACCATTTTCCCACGTCACTAAGCAGTCTTCACTTTTACAATCCATTCATTTTTAATGAATTCATAAATTTTCATCTTGTTGATATAACAATATGATTGCTCATTCCTTTGTTCTTGGAAATTCAGATTGTTTCCATTTTCTATCTTCTTTAAATAACACTGTGTTCAACATCTTTTTTATGTAAATCACTGTGAGACTCTCTGCTTGTTCTCTTAATACAAACTCCTAATGATAAGTTTAGTGAGTTAAAGTCAGCTGTAATCTTTGAGTCCTACATGTAGGATTACGTGTTGATAGGTTTTAGAATAAGAGAGAAGGCTAGTGGGGTCTGAAATGAAAATGTGCTCAGAAGTAGTCTTAGCCTCTTTGGAATCTAAGACTAGCCCCTGGCCAAGTTCTCAGTCTTCTTTCTGTGGCTTTCCATGGGTTCCATGAACTAACTCTCTCTCTTTCTAAATATATATAAGTTCCTTGCTTCTTACACATGGCATTGCCGTATTCAGCACCAGGACAGTTGTTAATGCAGCCTTTTGCTACGCAACCCTCTAAAGAATCCCATGTGTTTGATGACATGTGGATTAGTGACATAGTGTTTGTCAGAATGCTGAGGAGGAAACCAAATGTTTCCATTAAGATGCTCAAATCTAGAAACCAAGCACAAAGGGGATGAATATCACAATGAAGTCAAAGTAAATTGATGACACAGTCCAGTTTTGTTATTTGAAGATCCACTTTGCATTTGACAATGACTTTAGCATTCACCCTTTCCAAGCCCTTTGCACGATTTTTCTTGCTTCTTTCAGATAGTGAGGTTGGTTGACATTCTCACTTCCTTTAAACCTAGAGGAAATGAGGTCCAGGGAAGTGCAGTCTCTTTCCCAGCAACTCAGGTTTGTTCATCTCGGTGCCAAAATGGCAGTGATTGGCTTCTTTTTGGCTTCCTGATAGCCCAGCTGAGCTCTCCGATGTCTTCCCTGTTTCCATTTAGTCACTAGGACAAACACAAGTCTTAATTTCAATAGGATGCTTAAAGAAACTCATTATGTGTATATTCATTTTGGGAAAAAGTAAGCAAGTCTTGGAGGATGTAGAGGTCGCTGATGGCTCTAGAGATTGAAAAATGCGATAAAATGTTCTGAAATTTGCTGCATTTGTCTTGCAGAGGCAGTATAGACTTTTGTTTATTGTGGTATCTGTGGGTATGTATATGTTCATAAGTAAATAAAGCTTTTCTTGTTGTAGAAGATTCTAAAATAGGTAATAAAGCCATTCATGATCTCATGAGCCCAAGAACATACAGTTTAAGTGTATAACCTTCTGTTCTTTGTTTCCAAATGCTTATGTATTCTGTTACATTTTTTACTTTTTTCATATAAACTTTTGTGTACAACCTTTTTAAAATTCCACCAAGAATAACATTTGCCATTTAGTTATATGAGAACATGTTCAGTAGTGTAGTTTATGGCCTTGATATTTAAGGGAAAGAGATTCTTCCTCCTCCTCATGTTGATTGGTCAGATCTCAGTCACTAGCAAAGAATTTGCCATTTGTTTTCTCCAAAGGGACACCTTTTTCACTGGGAACTTGAGAAATTCAGGTCCCAAGCTTTTCTCACTTCTGTAGATCACACTTAGACTCCCACTTTGAAGGTACACTTTCCCGTGAAATTTTCTGGGATCCCTTTGAAGTAGCATTTGCCACCTCCCAGGCTCTAAGAGCAGATGGTGCTGTCCGTGGATTCTTTCTGCTGCCTCTTCTCAAAAGTCCCCTTCCTCTCCCCGAAGGGAGCAGACGAGCCTCTTAGGACAGGTGCTGTTTCTGTCCATATGCCTCCTATGTAATATGTGACACGATTCCTACAAGTAAGCTTCCCGCTTCCACTGGGAGCACAAAGTGTGCCTTTGCCCTAAGGAAAACCACTGACGCGCCATCAAGTGTGGGATCGTGCTGCTTTCTGTCATCCATCCAGTGTGGGATGGCCGCAGTCACCTCCAGCTAGACAAGGGCCACATACCAGGATCTCTTGTTCTTGGAGAATTCTTCCAGTGATCTCTTTTAGTGCTTCCCATCAGGTCTTCCCAGCTGTTTTCAGTCTATCTGAATAGCTCTGAATTAATTAATGTTACTTTTAAATTAATACTTTATTGCCTCAGCAAGATGTGAATTTGGTGTTGTTGAAAAAAATTCTAGATTAAGGCTGAAGTCTGCTTAAATTAGTCCATCTGGTCCCTGCCCCTTCTTTCCCCACCGGAAATACAGTACTTCAGTTACCAGTTTTCATGTGTGACAGTCAAGGAGAGGGTGTGTGTCTGAATATGTTTAACACCTGTCTCCTATGGCTGCCCTTCTACCTCATGCTGTTCTCATTCAGCGTTATAGTTTGGAGACCATCCATGCTGTTACCCATAGAGTTAGCTCGTACCTTTTAACCTCTGCGGACGGCTTCATAGGTTGGGTGTCCCTGAGTTTATCTAGAACTTCCAGTCATTTCCAGGTTCCCTTTATACCAACCGTGCTGCACTGAGCATCCTTGTACCTGCATAACCTTTGGATGTGTGTGCGAATGCTTCTCGCTGATAGAGAATCCACGGTGCTGTTTATTTTATACATGAAAATCTTAACAGGTTGAGAATTTAAGATGGTCAGAGTTTTAGAAATGATGAGCAGAGTGTGGATCGAAGTCATTTTCCCCGACTTCTCCTAACTAGTTGGAGATTCTTTACAAAGTTCTGTAGAGGGTCATTGGGATCTTGGGTGATATCAAGTCTAGTAAAAGCTCACTCCAGTGAAGTGTTGCTTATTCCAATGAGCTGAGAACGTCAGTCTGAATTAGGGAAAAATCTGTATTTAAGGATGTGATATTTGACCATTTCGAAGGGTACCCAATGACCCAAACTAATAT
Source organism: Neophocaena asiaeorientalis asiaeorientalis (assembly GCF_003031525.2). NCBI lineage: Eukaryota > Metazoa > Chordata > Mammalia > Artiodactyla > Phocoenidae > Neophocaena > Neophocaena asiaeorientalis. Next base: position 101,192 of record NW_020173512.1, on the reverse strand, counting down.
AACTTGATAGAATTCCTTAAGGGAATCACATTAATGAACAAATTAAGGCACCTAATAATTATTTTTAAGAAAAATGATATCTAAATTGCTCAAGACAGTTATTCTCATCCATAGGCAAAATATTTCCCCCACGTATTTTTTGCATGTCAGCATGCTAGGCAAATGAGTTTTCCTAATTAGAGTAAGATAACCGTAAACACTTTTTTCCCCCCGAATGGTGTAAATTAGCAAAGGAAAGTAAAAGGGGTTGACACTTGAGGGCCTGCTCTGTGCCAAGTATGAGGCTTTTAAACATTTTGTCTATTTAATTATCACAACGAGTACAATGAGTCCTATTCTATCTGCTTCACAAATTGAAAAACTGAGGCGCAGAGGACTTTAAAGCAGCTCGCTGAAGGTGGCCTATCCGAGTTTGCCGGACTTGAAAGAGTAATAATCCTCGTTCTCCTGTACTATGGTTTCCTTAAATGGGGTCCTCCAACCTTCTTTGTCAGAATCTTCTGGGATGTTTGCTCATACTGCGGATCCCTTGGCCCCTGAAGGTGGGTCCTGGGATTCTGCATTGATAAGAAGCTGCCACGTCCTCCATGTGCATTCTGAAGTCCCAGAGCCCCTGTGCCAGGCCGTGGTGACCTCCTTTTGGTGATGTGACGAGCCGTGCCAGAAGAGTGCCCCCACTGCCTGTGGGGATGAGCAGTCCCTGTCACGCCTCTCGTGCAGGGGGCCCATTAGCAGCGCTCCTCTGGGTGGCTTCCTACTACTCACCCACTCCAGCGGCCTCCTGTTACTTGCGCTGAACTTAGCTCGGCTCCTCGTTTGACAAGTCACTTCCAGGAGAGTTGAAATCGTTACACTGCCTAGGGATCATGTCCTAAAAAAGGTTGACCTTTCCGGTGCAGAATCATCAGATCCCAATACGTCAGGTCCTGCATTGTGCCTAACATGGGTGGAATCTGCATTTTGTATTCTAACCTTGGCTCAAACCAAAAATTAAAAAACAAAATGAGAGAACTGCTTGCAGAAATGATTACTTTCAAAACACTGATAAATGTTTTTATTTTCCTTTCCAGCCCTCCTTTGCCACACTCCCTTGGTGACAGATTTTCTATAAGTCTGCCCCTAATGGCTTCTGACTTTCCCAGAAGGGAGATCAGCGGCCCCTTTCAGCTCTCACCCTGCCACTAAAGACAGGGTTTTGGAAGAGCCAGCAAGGTTCTGTGAGCCCCTTTTTCTCCTCTGCCTTTCTCTTCCTGCATTATTATCTTTTTCTCTCAGCTCCATGAAACTTCTCTTTTCATTCCCCAGCAGCCTGCTTTCGAGGGGCTAGTCCCAGCAAACGGAATAGGAGTTTGCTCGGATGAATGATGTGTGAAGGGGTGTGCTGACGATCCAGAGGGTGTCCTAAACCAGCTTGGATTTGTGTCCTGTTCTGGCAAAAGAGCATCCGTTTTTGTTTTGGTGTTCAGCTCATTCAAGTAAAGAAGGCATTTCCTCTCCTAAAAGGCAGAGGAAAAAAAAAAGGAAGAAAAAAAAGAAAGACAAAAAAAAAATTTAATTTTAACCATTTACTCCTCTGAAACTAAATATACACCCCCTTCCTCTGTCCTGATTGGTCCACTTCAGTTGACAAGTGGACAGGAAAGGAAATATCCTGGACTTAATTGTAAATTAAGTCGCTCTTAATCCAGAAGAGCATTTGAGATTCTGTCCAAGTGTTCAATTTCCCAGGCCGCTGAGGTCTGTGAATTTCTTTTCCCAGCCTCCAGGCTGCTGCAGTACCAGTCAGCATAGCTAATGCAGATAGATCTCCTGCCTCTCCCTCTCCTCCTCCCTCTGCTTTGATTCGATATGAACAGCCTGGTAACTCCGATGCTGGGGAGAAATCTGACATAACCCTGCAGATGGCTAGGTTGCCGTGAAACACCTGGGGATTGTTCTTTAAGAAAAAGGTAACATATATGCTAATGATTTCTTCCCCGCTTCCCTCCTTGTTGCATTTTTTCCAGGGCTGCCAGTTCCCAAGAAGAGCCCAAAGTCGGTAAGGACTTGTCAGTTACTTGGTGCTCGTTTTGGGGTGGGGTGGGGGGGCTGGTGGTGGGAGGGGACGCTATCTGGCTGGACTTAAATGTGTTTTAGAGTGGGTGGAGGAGACAAAAACCAGGGCTCGTTTTATTAAGTTCTGGGGATCCGTTTGGTATAGAAGGTATCGAGGTTTGTCTTTAACTGTCTAGTGATTTGTAGGCAGGCTGCGGGAGCCTGGATAAAGAATGCATGTTTGGAATCTTCTCTGTATAAATGCATCACAACTCTCATCCCAGTGGATGAGTTTCTTAGATGTTTTAATTTGATACAAACGCTACTGTTTCTTTTGAGGGAAGGAAAAACCAAAAAACTCTACCTGCTTCCTGAGTAGCATTGCTCTCAGCTGGTGTTTCAATCCATTCGCATGGGTAGATTCCCTCCCTCGGCTTTCTTTTGCACTGGATGATGGATTATTTAAGGATTTTAAAGCCTGTAGGTTTATGGTAGAATTGCTCAGTCCTGTATATATGCCCACGCTCACATGGAAAATGCCCCAGCCCTGAGAATAAGACATTCCCTGGTTGTGGAAATGTCCTTTGTTGTTTTGCCAGCTTTAGTGGTATTGTGCTACAGGTATAGGAGTCTTTAAAAAAAAAAAAAAAACCAATGTTATGCTGTCCTTTCTAATCTGGTTTCCCTGAAGATGCATTACCTAGTCCACATGTTCGCTAATAGCTTTGAGGCTCTAGCGTTTCGCTTGGTGGTGGTGAGCCTTTGCTCCCTGAGCACTGACAACAAATTAAAATGCTACTTAAATCCTCAAAATCTGGAACCCTGATGCCTGTGAAATTGATGTGGTGAAAGAAGCATCCAAAATCATTAACAGTAAGATAAAGAGGGGTGCACTTCCTTGTGGCTTAGAGTATTGGGGGGAGGAGGAACTGACAACCTCTGCCCTCCGGGAACGGAGAACTTCAAAACTTTGCAGCTTCCGGTGCTGCAGCCGAATTCTTTCCACCTGTCTCGAAGCCTGGCAGCAAGAGGCGGAAGTTTATTCAGGAGATGAGAGAGGGAGCTTCCTGCATTCGTAAACCCTACTCCTAAGTTCTCCAAAGAGAAAAACCTGCAGTAATTGATTGCCGTGGCATGGTGCCATGGTGATGGGAACACGTGACTTCAGGGCTGCTTCCCTTGTCATTTTGTGTTAATGTCCAGGCTGAGAAGTGCTGGTAGGTGTCTACATTGGAACCACAGAGATGCCAAAGCCTGTGTGTGTGTGTCTGCCTGTGTGTCTGTGTGTGTGTGTGTGTGTGTGTCTGTCTGTCTGTCTGTGTGTGTCTCCCCCTCCCAGGATCACAGTCAGAAACCTATTCAGCCTTCAGAAAAATAGAAGCATATCTGAGAGATGTGTCACATGAGCTTGAGTTAGCAACAGTCATCCTTTTCTCTCCCACAGCACCAAGCATGCTACCTGAGGCATGGACTTATTTTACACCCTCCACATGGCATGGAGTCTTGACCAGAAGCGTATACTGAGGGGGGGACAGTTTGGCACACGCAGCATGACATCGGGTAGCAAGGTGTTCTGTTTCATTTTGCATCCCATTTCAACTTGCTGTGCAAAAAGATTTTTGTAGAGTCATTTGCATCTCTTCTCCCCCAGAGTGTGTTGGAATTCCCCATTGAACTCAAAGGGTATCAAACAGGTACAGAGCTTGCATTCACCAAGTCAGTTAAGAGAATTCCCCATGACTGTTTATTTTGGAGGAAGTCATGTCATGAACAAGCTGCAAACCAATTACTCAGGCTGCATTCCTAGGAAAAAAAGCACTCTTAATTGCGTTGCCCACAGTCTGCTGGCTCTTAATTACCACAAGCTAAGAGACTGGTGTGTTGCTGGGTTAGAAAAGAACCATCCCCCAGCTTGGGGCTTGTCCTTCTCTGGTTTCTCTGCCAGGACAGGGATGATGGCTTTCACAGCACTGCTGGCACACTCTGGCAGCTGCTGTACAAAAGTAGGGGGATATCAGCCAAGGTCTTCTGCTGTTGCCAGTGGACCCTTGCGAACATCTGTGATCAGTGGGAGTTCTGCACAGGTGGGTTGAAAGCTGTTTCCCTTTCCCAGTTTGAAATTTGATAAGGTCCTGCTAGAGAGACAGATGATGATGGGATTGTTCTGGTAGGGTCGGAGGGAATCCATGGGGAAGCTGGATGACGTGGTTCCGGAAAGTCACTCCTATGATGACAGGCAGGGCCAGGTGGGCTACGGAATGAAATGCACACCGATTGTGCCTGGGTTGTGATATGCTGAGAGTTACCATTAGCTCTGAGATATACCGTTTGAACCCAGGACCACGTCTGTACTTTATTCTTAGAGACTCCTGCAATTGTTGGCTTGCTCACGTGACTGACAGCTTCCTTTGCCCTCATATCTTTTTTTTCCTATAAAGGTTTTGAATAATTAAGTAGTTGGGTTTTTATTAGAACAGGACTTCTCTTTTTGACCTCGTTTCTCCTCCTGAATAGCCTCTATAACTTACTCTCAAGCAGCCATTTCACCTGCTAGATTTAGTGTACATGTTAAATTTATGGTTTAAATACTCAAGGGGGACAACGGCAGTGTCTTAATAAAATTTAACTAATTTAATACCTGGACATCCATAGCATCAGGGATTTTTCTGCCAAATGGCAGAGACAAAAATAAGACATATTTGCTGTCAGGTTTTAGGCCTCACTGGGAAAATGGTTCGGTGGTCCACTTTAATCATCCTGACTGGAAACGTGTTTAACGGAGACTCTTGGTCGAAATCACACGTGAGGATTTTGCGTGTGAGCATTGAAAGCTCTAAATATCCCGCCAAACCCTGAATTCTAAGTCAGTATTCACCCAGGTTTTCTCACTAGTTCATTTCCCAACTATTGCTTCCTTTGCTCCCTTCTTTCCTCTGTCCATTTGTCCATTTATCCATCTGTCCATCCACCATATATCCATTCATCGATCCGTGCATTTCTCTTTTATCCACTCATCCATTCATCCTTCCATTCAGCAAGTTGGTGTTGAAAAACTACTAAGTGTCAGGTTTGGTGTGAGCCATTGGAAATGATATAATAAATAAGATGGTGCCCTTCTTCTTGGAGCTTATAAATGATTTATTGATTGCTCCTTTCAAAAAAAGGATTCATTGTCACAAATCACTAAAATTTTTTTATGCATTTGTTCCATCAACAGATATTTATTGGGTATCTCCTGCATGCCAGACCCAGCGCTAGTATACAACAGGAACTAAAACAGAAAACATTCATGTCCTCATACAACTGGGGAAAGATAAATAGGCAGATCGGTACAGACCCTCCTCATGAGGCCTAAAGTATGATGAGCATATACTTTCAAAAGGTAACAAAGCAGAAATATAACATAAAACAAGTACTCACATAATAAAACTCATTCAGCTCTTAATGATAATAACTTAAGTGAAGTAGTCATCCAAAGACATAAAAAGCTATAAAAAAATTGAGTTAGATACTATGATAGAGCTATGGAATTCTTCCAAGTTCCCCAGCAGCCTACGCAGCATAGGTAACCACATTATTTACTTAGCTTTTATTTTCAGATCAAAAAAAAAAGCATAACGTGTTCACTAAGGAGACAGCGTTTTCCTAGTTCCTAAAAAAGTTCTCACAGGGACTTCCCTGGTGGTCCAGTGGTAAAGAACCCGCCTTCCAGTGCAGGGGACCCAGGTTTGATCCCTGGTTGGGGAACTCAGATCCCACATGCCGCGGGGCGGCTGGGCCCGTGAGCCACAACTACTGAGCTCACGCACCTCAACTAGAGAGCCCGCGTGCTCCAAACTACAGAGCCTATGCACTCTGGAGCCTGTGTGCCACAACTAGAGAAGAAAGAACCCGTACGCTACAACTAGAGAGAAGCCCGCGTGCCGCAATGAACAGCCTGTATGCCACAACTAAGACCCGATGCAGCCAAATAAATAAACACTTTAAAAAAAAAAAGAGTTCTCACATAAAGTTTTCATATAGAGGACACCAAGTGATGGGCAAGGAAGTGTCCTCAGCAAATGCAGCAAGCTGAAAGGTAGCAACAGTGACAGGTTTCTGTTCCATGGTCCTCTGTCCCTTTCCCGTGGAAGGGATGCTAAGGACATAGCTGACAGCTAGTCATTAAGAAATACGAGGGAGAGATCTTAGACAACGTGCACAGTAAGTGACCCCGGCCTGAATCATCCTGAATGCTGCCTCTTTCTCAAACTCTCCTGGTGGCCTTAGCACCCCAATGCCACTAGTCCCAGATCCAGGGCATAGCACAACCCACCAAAGCTCCAAGCTACAAGGAGAAGCAGTGAAAGTAGTAGATGGGAGAAGGCCTAGAGTTACTTAAGTAAGTCTCCTTGCCTCTCGCTGCTCACAGCAGCTCATACCCTCGGCCCTTTGGAGCCTTAAAAAATAGAATTTTCTGTTGTATTAGAGTCCATTAAAACATTCACTATGGGGGCTTCCCTGGTGGCGCAGTGGTTGAGAGTCCGCCTGCCGATGCAGGGGACACGGGTTCGTGCCCCGGTCTGGGAAGATCCCACATGCCGCGGAGCGGCTGGGCCCGTGAGCCATGGCCGCTGAGCCTGCGCGTCCGGAGCCTGTGCTCCGCAACTGGAGAGGCCACAACAGTGAGAGGCCCACGTACCAAAAAAAAAAAAAAAAACATTCACTATGAAGTGAAATTCATTTTCATATCCAATCAGAACTTTCCTTTTCTTCTCCATTAACTCCTCTTTCTTGCCTTTTGGAAGAAATCATTTGACTTAGACCCATAAATGATAAAAGAAAGAGACAAAAAGAAGGACCATCCTCTGCTTTGGCTTGCGTTTGAGACTGATTTTCACACAACCTTTAATGGCATTGGCCCGATACCTCACCAGCACTTGTAGTTTTTCCCTGTTGTCCGTGTAAATCTCTGCAGCGGCCTTTAGTCTTGGCAGATACATGAACTGTAAATAATTTTGCCTTAAAAATGGATTGATTTGTCATTTTTAAGCCACATGAATTCTTTTCATCATTTAAGCTAAGTGCTGTCTGTATTCATTTGCTCTTCCGAGCAAATATTTTCAGCTCACTTTATAAGTACCTCCGTTTTGAAATCATTCTGTGAAATACTAATGAGCTGACTTTTTTCCCCATTTCCATTTATAAAATCCACTGCATCTTCCCACTTTCTCTGGCCTGTCAGTAATATGGAAATCATTTGTTTTAGGAAGGTTGGTGCAGTTTTGTTTTACATGGTCTTATGACACAAGTTCACAGCCAGATGTGGCCAAGGATTTCTGTGGAGTTTTCAAAATTGAAATCATTTCTTTTTTCCTAGTTGGCCCTGATTTGATACTCAGAAGTAAAAATCTTGCTTCAAAAATATCCACACAGTGACAACAGCTAGTGTTGGAGATACTCAGCTCAATATATGGTCCTCCTTTCCAAGCGTTATTCAAGCTGGAGGCGGATAGTTGTGTTTTCCCCTTTCCCTTCCTCCTCCCCCTCCCCCCTTCCCCTTTTCTTACTCCTCCTTTCCCCCATGCAGCCTTTCAGCAATGCCTAGCAAATCTGGCACCAAAATATCTTTTGACTTTACTTGTCCCTTCCCCTTGTCATAGCTTTTCTCCTTGTATAAGCCACCCCGGGTCCCTCACCTGGTCTGCACAGTAGCTTCCTGACTGGCTCTCTGCTTTTACTCCCACCCACATCAACCTATTCTCCAGACAGTAGCCAGACCAAACTTTCTGGAAATAAGTTGGCTCCTGGCACATCCGTGCTTTAAATTCACTAATGGATTCCTCCTCCCCAGAACTAAGAGTGAAACCCAAACTCCTTAAAGTAGCCCGCAAGGCCCTTGCATTATTTGGTCCCCAAGTTCCTCTCAAGCCACGCCACCCGCTGCTGTGCCACACTAGCTACCTCTCTGCTCTCCAAACAGGCCAAGCTCACTTTTGCTTTGCAGACTTGGCACATGCTGTTTCCATTAATGGAATGTTCTTCCAGAGGCTTCTCCTTATTACTTACCTTAAGGACACTGCAGTGTGTTGTCATCAGTCTGTCATTATTATTTGATTAATATTCAATCTCCACATACACACACACACACACACACACACCTAGATACGTAGGTACAAATTCTCAGGCACTATCTCTTTCTTACACATTGTATTTTTCAGAATCTGGCTCATAGCAGGTGATCAGTGTGTATTTATTGGATGAGGGAATAAATGTATTGCAGGTTACTTAAGAGGGGCCATTCTGGATGTGCTATCATTGATGGATTGCGCCAGCCATGTTCTTAGCATGCATAGAGTTACTTTAACAGACTTGAAAGTGTATCTTTATTAATGCTTATTTGAGGGCCAGTTTCTCACCTAGAAAAATGAGGTGAGAGACAACCACATTTGGTGCAAGTCAGATCCTGTGTTCCGAAGTGAATTTGTCCTCATGGCCCAAGTCTTCTGGGAGGGAATCCAGACTGCTGAAAAGGCATATGAGGTGACTTTAAGTTGAGAGCTATATAAACATGGCTTTTCTCCTGGACAGTTCTGGACCCTAACCAAATAAAAGATAATGTCATATCTAATTAACGTGTTCTCAGAAAATAAAAAGGCATATTTTGAACTTTTCTACACACACAGAACATAGCTTCAAAAAGCTTAGGTACCAGGATACTAAATACAGAATGCATTTTCAAATTAAGTCATTTTCATAATTGAACTTGAGAGGAAACATAAAGCGAGGTTAAATCTTATCAGGGAAAAATCCAAAAAGTTTCCAGATGCTCATGTGTTTAGCCCGTGAGGGTGGGTTAGAATATGCCATTTAGTGATGGGTTAGCGGTGGCCTAGTTTCTAGAGCATATTCTCAGGATGCTGCTGTACTTTTATTTTCCAAATTTAGGAGCAAAGTTTAGGTGGCATTCAAAGGGGATGCAGAGGTGCAGTTTGATGGAGAGGCAGTTTGTAGACTCTGTCCAGACTGTATCTGTCATTTTGTGATAAATTGGACCTAAATGCGTCCTTTATGGGGAAGGTGAGAAAAGGGGATAAAAGTTTTTAAATGGCCCAAGCCATTTCTGGTAAACTTCATTTGCACCCTCTGGTTATGGTGAAGCTGTCTCTTCATTTAAACTTGAGATTTCCAGGTCCTCTGTGTCAGATTTGTTACACTGGGACAGCCATCGAAGGGTCTTGGAACCCCCTGAGGTGACATACAGAGTCTGTGTGCATGCATTTGTGGGCGTGTCTGTAAAAGCACCTGTGCATTCGCTGCTGGAGAAAGGTCCAGACTCTCTCAGTGGGACAGGGTTGCCGGTAAGGTATTTCTCTCCTGTTCAGGAAGAGGCAGTGATTGGAAGAGGTTACATTTCAAGAGGTCACCGAGTATCCCCAGGAAAGGAAGAAGAAGAAGATTGCGGTGGTTGCCCTCAGGTAATCCCACAGTGCGGCTCACAGGGTCCTGGTGAGGCTTTGTGAAGAGGAACCTCTGCACGAAGGAGACTGGAGCTTCCATGGTCAGAGACTGACTCTAACCGTGAAATGAACTCAGTGTCAATGGACCGACCCCACATCTAGCATTTGCTACTCATCTGAAAAACCAGGCGAGGGTGGTCATTTGAAGAGAAGGATGAAACTCTCATGGTTAATCCAGAGGCCCTTCATCTATTGAATTATTTGCTTTCACTTTTAAAATATCTTCTTCCTGCCCTTCCAAGAGGAGAGCGGACACAAAACACTACCAAAATGTAAAAAACAGAAAGTAACAGTGCCATTAATTCTCCTTACCAAGGTTCATTTCTAAATGAAAACAGCTTTACATTTGGTCTTGATTATAAAAAAACATTCTCTGTACATTATAAAAATAAGAAGTAGGCAGTACAGGAAAGTATAAGAGGGAGAAAACCCAGCCAGAGCCCACCTTTTTTTCTATTCATGCTGAGGTGTGTACACTACACATGCTTGTTTATCTGGAGACCCTTAGAAAGACCGCGGTGAAGAGGAAAACAAATTCCCACTCTCGTGCAAAAGGGAGTGGGGATTGTATCCTTCGTTAATGTCTTTCTGACTCTGAAAATCTTCAGCATGTCTCCAGGGGAAGCAAGAAGGCAGGTTTTGACCTTCTTAGGGAATAGAAAGGGGATAGCTGGCCCTGAGAGCCGAATTCACTTTGGGGAGGACCCTGTTGGAAGTTGGCAGAACCAGGTTCTGTCCCAAGTCTTCGGAATGCGGATGCATCCAAGGCTGAGCGGAGCCCTTGATCCTCAGAAGGGAACGCTGGTGATGTGGGGTAACGGGGATGGTTGTCCCTGTCCAAACATCAGTGTGTTTTCCTGACCTCTTCACCCAGAGTATGTTGTCCCCTTGAGTCTGAGTGAATTAAGCCCCTCATATAGCTGGTTCCCAAGACCTCTTTGCTAGTTTAGAATATGGTCCTCACATTTCTCCCGCAGGCACATCAAGTATAATTTTAAAGGGTCTATCTTACCTTCATGAAATACATGCCCAATTTTCGACTTTGAATCCTTGCTAAAACCTACCTTCAGATCTGTGATCTGAACAGTCAAGGGAAAATGAAGTTTTTGTCCTCCTTGGCCTTACTTCATTGCTTACTTCAAAGCAAGGACTGGAAGGGAAGGAGTAGAGGGACCTGAGAAGTAAATGAACGGGACCTTGGAAATTTCCACGGAGATGTGAATGGAAGATGGAGGCTACCTGGGGGAGAGAATAAGGAAGAATGGTATGATAGGACTGATTGCAAGACTGAGGGCAAGATTTTGACACTATAAAGAGCTTTAGGGAACTAGAATGTCTAGGTCAGAGATCTTATATACTACTCAGAAATCATAAGCTATACAGGATCTGTAAGACAGGCAGGAGATGCCCCTTTACAATGCTCTGAAAAAGTTAAGTGTAGTGACATGGTGTCTGTTGTGTGAGAGACAGGACTCCAGGATTTTTCTTTTGAATGGGGGGAACTAAACACCTGGGCTTATCACATCTTTCATTGGAGAAAATAAGAGCTGAAATTATTTTATTTCCCATGCAGTAATTTTCCTCCGACTAGATTTTGCTGTTGATTCAATGGCTCTTCCAACAAAGAGCATCTCCTAAAATGGGAAGGGTCTTTAGCTGAGCAGAATTTAAGGAGCAGGAACCTCCTACTTATTCTACTGAAATTGAAATGAAATTCTTTGCCTTTACTACTCAGAGTTTGGACAAGTTGCAAATCTAAGAAGGCTGATCCCCTGAGGTCAACCCATATATAAAGTGGGATCTTGGTTTTCAACCAACAGTAGTATCAGGAGATCAAGAGGTGTAATGCGATGTCTGCAAAACTGATTCACTAAGAATTATGAAAGCTCTTCAGATAATAGTTTTTTATATACTTGTAAGTACAAGTGCACACATAATGCTAGGCATGATTTTTTAAAGATCTGATCCATGTTTCTTACAGGCTAGCAGGACTGATGGTAAATCCTTAGCAAGAAGTTGGGTATTTTACTACTGAAAAAGGGAAAATGTGGAGTCCCAAGGAGCATTTTTAGCCCTGATCCTATTTCTTCTGGATATTCTAGCTTTCCACTTAAACCACGCATGGTATTCTGTGTCACATGTTTGGTTTAAAAATGAAGATGTTAAAACGAGTACATTTCGTAATAAATGAGCCCAGTGACTTAGCTGAGAACCTGTGATGGAAATTGGATTTGTTTTCTGCTCCAGCCCTGAAAGCGGTATGGTTTACCATAATGTCCTTCTGTCTGGTCCACCCCTCTATCTGTCTGCCAGTCCCCAGCGGATTTACCTGCATTCAGAATGAGCCGAAGGTGGAAGCCAAAATGTTGTTGATAAATTTATGTATGTGTGAAGTGCAGAAGTGCTGAACAAAAACAAGCTGATGGAAAACACCCACTCCGGGAACCAATAATAATCTCTTCTTGCCCCTCTCACTCGCTTCCTTTCAGCAACCACTGGAAAGAAAAGACAGCCAGAATAGCTCCCAGCACAGCGCTGCCAGCCACCGAAGCCTGCACACAGCCTCTCCCGGCCACGGCACACAGGTGCTACCCGAGTTCCCACCCGCCGAGGCCCCGGCTCCAGATCAGACTGACAGCTCTGGGCAGAAAAAACCAGATCCTTTTAAAATCTGGGCCCAGTCCAGGAGCATGTATGAAAACCGACGTGAGTAGCACCCTGGCTCCTGTCTACCCTGGACTCCGCCGCAGGGTTCCAACTCTCTTCTTGAGGCTTATTGAGAATAGATTGTCAGTGTGTGAACAGGAGAGAGGTAAATCCAGGTGAGAGGTGACAGCATCTCAGAGCAGTGATAGAATCTGCTGGATATTCACTGAGGCCCCGTTACGTCTTCTGTTTGGGCAGGTGGGGTAGTCATGGATGGTCATCAGATGAAGGGCCTGGGTAAAATTGATTTATTTTTCCTCTCCATTAAAAGAAGTGGCCCCCCAAAAAAAAAACAAACAAAAAGAAGTGGCCGATAAGTGCTGCTGCCCCATTAATTCTTCCCTATATGGAGATGGTGGCCTCCTCTGAGTTCCTGTCTTGTGAAACAGCTCTGATATACAATAGAACATAAATACGATTGGTTTGGATTGCAGGAGTAATGAGAAGAAATTAAATGCTTTCTTAGTGGTCTCGGTTTTTAAGAATACTGGTAATTTTTTTTTAAACATTATCAGTCTTTCTAAACATTCCCCTTAAAAAGAAAAAAAAAGAGTAGTGAGTGGTTTGTGCTTTAATCATTTATACTGTGGTTAAGTATGTTCCTTTAGCTTCACCTTTTTGAAAAATATGACCTAGTGATGTCATACATAGTACCTTTTGGGCTGTTATAAACCGAGTAATCCCTTCACATTTAATGTTTTACTTTTTATTATGAAATGATTTCCAAAAACTATTCACTGTAAACAGTATTCACTTATCTTACTGTTACCAATCAGAGTTCCTAAAATGCTTTCATCTTCGGGGATACAAATGGGCCATTTTTGTTTGCTTATTTTGGCGGTTGCTCTCACTGACCTTTTCTTCTGAGTATGATTGGTTGGGACGAAGCCTCTATGAAAAACATGCACTTCATTTTCCCTTTTTGTCATAGGATAGGAGAGAATGATTAATGAGGGAGGAGGTGGGTTTGCTGAAGGGTCAGATTCAAACTGGAGGAGAGAAGACAAGCATTCTGCCTTTCCTCTTGGTCCCCAGCCCCCTCAGCACAGGTTTCATTTGGAGCCACACCTGTGGTTCTCTTAGCA
>NW_020173512.1:0-87731 GCF_003031525.2 Neophocaena asiaeorientalis asiaeorientalis | reverse complement strand
CACTGAAGCCCCCCCCCCCCCCCCTTGGACTTGGCTGTGAAGCATTTTACTTGCTGGCTAGAGCCACTCCTCTGTGACCCAAACCAAACAGGGGAGTGAGAACAGCATCACTGCCTGAGAAGGAAAGTGGCCCACACTGCTGGGTGCAAGTCAGCATTTAGGAGGCACGAGGGATGACTGGAGTCTTGGTGATGATCAAGTTCTAGAAGTCACCGAGGCTCCCTCTGTGCTTTTCCTCTTCAAGGAAGAGAAATCATTGCCTTCTTACTACCATAGTGCGTGGAATTAAGTTGGCTGTTTGACTAAGGCTTCACTGTGCTGGCAAAAGCCTGATCACTTGAGAAGGGGTTTATTTAGTCCCTAGACTAGAAAGACCCCTGAGTACACCTCACTCCGGGCCAGAGGAAATGAAGTTCCATTTGGAACATCCCTTGTAAGCAGTAGTTGCTAAGCATGAACCTGGTGTCTGTTCTCACTGTGTCTTCTCACTAATTGGAATGATTTCATGGAAGAAATGTTTTCCAAAGAGGAATATTTTCACATTCCCTTCACATTTCTCTTTAATCATGCAGGTCCTCCAATCAGTGACCCAACTTCAGTTGATGTGGAGATAACTGCTTTGTTGACTATGCCCCTGCTTTTCTCAGTAGAGTACACATTTATGACTGAGTTTCCCATGTATGAATCTTTTTGCGATAAAGTAAATCAGGTTCTGAAGTGCTGGTGCGGGCCTCATGGATTGACAGACAATTCTAACGCACCCAAAGAATAGGAGGCTGTAGCTCAGATGGCATTTTTACCTTGATGGAAGCAGTATTTCTTCAGAATTTGGTATTTAATCCATTTTTAAAAAAAGTTTTCACCAGAAAAAAAATAAGAAAAATATGTCATTCTGCCACAGCCAGCTGCTCTAAGCATTGAATGAGAGGCAGACTGAGATATTTGTAATGGTGCCAGTGTAGGCCTTAACTTTCTCGAACATCTAAGCAACAGGATCTAGCAGCACAAATGAGAATCAGGCTTTTTGCTGATTAGACGCTCCAGAATTGAGTGATTGTAGCAACCTGACCGATGTTAAAATTCACATAGATTTCTTCCTCACCACTAAATCAGGATAACGATGAGACTTTTCCCTCCATGATAATTATTCAGTATCTGTCACAGATTTTCTTTTTTTCACAGTACCTATGAATGAACCTATGTCAATCTTGTCTTTTTTTTTTTTTAAATCTTGTCTTTTAATCAGTATTTGGCTTTATCCCAGATCAGGTTCTGCCATTCCCTTAGGCTGTTTTTTTATCTTGTCTTTTGGAAAAAAATGAAAAAGTAAAGCATGTAGCCTCATTAGATGTGATTCCCTGCCCCTCTCCCCAAGACATATTAAAACGAGCAAAGTACTCCAGGAAAAAAACCACGAAAATTAAAGTCAGCGGTAACATCTTAATTGTACCCTTAATTTATCCCCCCTGTTTTGGGAAAATATATTTTCCTCATGTTTCATTTTATTGTAAAGGACAATGTGAAGATTCTTAACAAAGTCTCTGATCCAGTTCCTTCACATGGTCTGAATACCGTGCAAAATATAGCATTCTCGATATGGCCGTCTGTCAAAACAGCAGTGTCCAGTTGAATCAATCTGAATTACAGATGTGTTAATAAATCCCTCTGAAGAGCTTAAGTGTTCAATTAAGAACATGCATGGGTGGTGGTGGTGGGATTAACTGGGAGATTGGGATTGACATATATACACTAATATGTATAAAATAAATAACTAATAAGAACCTGCTGTATTAAAAAATAATAAAATAAAATTCAAAAAAACCCGAGAGTTATTAAAAAAAAAGAAAAAGCATGCTTGGAAGTCCTTTAAAAGCCATGTTGCCTGTTTGTTTTTTCTCTAGATAACATGCCAGTTGTGTACATCTTTTAAAAATGGCATCGATGCAATCTTATTTATAAGTGTTCAGGAAGAGCAGCTAGTACCCACTAGTGTTTACTGTGAAACAAAATCTAAAGCTTGCAGTTCAAACTTTGCCTGTTCACAAAAGAGTTGGGAAAGAAAAATGACAAAGCTGTCATTTTAACCAGCGTACACGTGTCCCTCGAGAGAGACATGCTTAATGGTCTGGAATTGGTGTACAGCTCCTTTATCATAGTTTAAGGAGCTTGGGTGTACGTCTAGATTTTAAGAGCTATTATGACAGTTCTTATTTGTGTATTTGTTCAGCTCTTGGCCAGATCTGATGATTTGTGTCACTAAACAAAAGACTGTTTCGGTTGAACTGCCCTAGAAGTCATCTGAACAGGTTTTAGCCCAAGAATTAATCCCACCAGGAACTTGATACTATTTTAAATAAACACAGTAATGTGGCTGTGACAAAAGTATGCTTAAATTTTTTCGAAAGGAAATAAGGGGTTAGACAAATCTCAGGTTCATGACATGATTCAAACAAGGTCATAAGAGAATGGGTACTTCAGGGTATAATTAAATAGGAAGAGTCTAAGATGGTAAAGGTAGTTCTGTGAAATTCTCGGCGGTACAGTTGTAAATTCTAGCTTTTTGCCAAGAGAAGTACGGTGGGAAAAAAAAAGAATCAAACCATAGTCTTTTAAAATCCACAGCAGCCTTGACCTTTATTGTGAAAGCTTAACTGCACCTTCCTTATCAATCAAAACTAAATGAAAATGAACTAAGAGAAAACACATACATTCAGCTTTGCAAAATTGTGACATTACTATTCCAGCTATGTCACCTTCGCCTGCATCGGGATTGAGCAAGGGTGAAAGAGACAAAGAAATCAATTCCACGAATTTTGGAGAATGTCAGAGTAAGGATCTGCTGAAAACTTTCATTTCTCCATTATTATTCATCCTGTTTGATGTTCCCATTGGTCTAGGGGGCTAGAAAGAAACTCAGAAAAAGGAGGGAAGAAAGAGGGATGCCATGAACAGAAGTGTTTGGGGTGCTTTTATTGACCAAGGCTAGAGCAAAGACAAGATGAAATTAAAAGTGATGGGCATTTTTTAACCAAGTCTGCAAATGTGTTGTGTGTCTGTAGTAATAGAGACGCCAGGGGAGTTCTCTGCAAACATGGTGATTCCATTTGTTTCTAATTATCAAAGGAAGTCTTTTGACTGCTTTATTGGGTCATTGGTGGAATTACCAAAGGAAATGAGCTGCTCTGATTGTCCCCTGTACCAGGGCTTAGAAGTGAAGAGAGCTGGATGAGATTTTCTTAGCTCTTCTTGATTTAGTCTCAAAAAGAAGGGGGGGTTGGTGTTAGTAATATCAGAAAGATGGTTCTACCCTGCTGCCTCTTGAAAACTTAATTCTAATAAAATCTGCCTGAAATAAAGAAAAGAACAAAAAATGTTTGGGGGGAATAGTTTAGAAACTTTAGTGTCCTTGCTAAGAAGGGACAGCAGAGGACAAAGAAGAGAAACATCATTCTATAATTCTCTAATATGTTTCAGTACTGATTGATCACCAAAGTTATATATTTAGAACATGGCATTTGGTTCGTAGAATATAATTGTCGAGATGCCCAAGTTCAAGAACCAAAAGACTTTCTTTTAACACATCTGTGTTTGTGTGTGTTTTCCTGAAAGGCTCATCATTGGCATCTTCTACATCCTTGGTGTCTGTCATTGGGCATCTTCATTTTCAACAGGAAGCTTTTTAAATAAATTTGCCGTCTGTTTATTAATTCTCAGAGGAACAATTTTTTTTCCAATGGACTGAACTGTATGATAAGCCTAAGTCTGTTGGCCATAATTGCCCATCCCATGGTGGCTTACTCCTAACTGAGCAATAAAATGCAGAAACTTGCTACATTTGGTTACACTGTAGGATGGGCAGATGTTCCTGTGTTAAATGTTGCTGCAGAAAAAATTGGTCTGAGCTGGAGGTCTCTGCAGAGGTCTTTCCCTTGTTCACAGAAGGGCTCATCAGATTTCAAGCAGACTCTGCCAAGAACCTAGTGCTGGCTGGAAAGCACCCATGGTCTGTTTTGGTAATAATCCTCCAGCTTGAGTGAACCAAAGACGACGGAGACTCAACCTGATTTAATTTGTTGTTTCAATGAGGCTCTTGAAACAATAGCCAGCTACTCAAACAGAAAGAAAATATTGTTACCTTTAGCATGTTGAAGAAAATACCATTCTCGAATTGTGTCCCGTGCTGTAGCCTAACTCCATGTACCATGGCATCTTACAGCTTAGCCTCAGCAATTATAAGAAAAAAGCATTGGATAAGAAGCTCCCTTGAAAGCATGGCATTAAGATAGCTCAAGCACGAATATTCGATTCAGACTCCTCTGACTGGTGCTTACGTGTTCATTTAGTTTCTTCTCTCTCGGCATACATTTTAAGCTCGTGGGTGAGTCCCGAAAAGGGGACATCTCTCGCTAGCTTGAAGTCTAAACAACCACCTCCTTCTTCCCTATTCCACTGTACAAAATCAGAGAAGATGGGAATTAAGTTCTCAGTACATACACAACTCCTTCAGCCCCAAAGCCAAGGAATTAAAGAAACCAGAAATTCTGCAGAACAGTATTTGAAAATCTCCTTTAGGATTCATGGCCACTAAGTTATATATTTTTTCTTTAAATAAAAGATTTGTCATTTTACAGACTGTAAAACATACTACTTAAACACTAAAATATTAAGTAAGAATTAAATAGAAGTAACCCTTTTTTTTATTACTTTAGTTAAGTAACAGAGTGTTATATAGGACAATCTCATGTACAGTAAGCGTGTTCTTAAGGAAAATACTTTTTTAAAAAATGAGATTTCCATTTGAAAGCCCTGGACTATTACTGAATTTTAAAAGTAAAATATCAAGCTGTTAGATAATAAATGAATACTTATAGTGGTGAAATATTATAGGCAAATACTGGAATAAAGCACTTATTTTAGTGATGAAATATGGCTCATAGATATAGGACAGTTTTGTTCTCACCAGTGATCTTAAGGATATAGAAGGCTGACTACTTTTTCATAATAGCAGTGAAATCATAGTACATTTTATAAATTTGGAAATATTAGGATGTTTGAGAGTAACTCTTTTGGCAAAAATGATCTAACAGGTCATATTCTTGGCATTGCTAGTCTTGATTACTTTAAGGGAAAAAAGAAGTGATTTTCTTTTTTTTAATTGAGAACACTTTGTACCTCGAGCTGTTTTCTTTCATCTTCTAGTTGATAGCATCAGGCACTTAACAGGTCTTCTAAATCCTCAGAGCCAACCTGTACTTCAGAGGTCGCTCTGACAGCATGAGCTCCTTCCTCAGACGTGGGCACCCACTTTGCGAGGCAGAGCCTGATGAGTTTAATTTATTTAATTCCCCTTGCACCAATACCCAGGAGAGTGGTGAGTGCTGACTGCAGCCTTCCTCAGGGACAATGGCTTGATTAGGAATTAACAAACAGTGATTAGTCCTTTGAAAAAAATCTTAAGGTTCAATGACTATTCCTACCATTTACTTTCACCCAGTGTCCTCTGTTATTGCACCCGTCCAGATTATTTTGTTTACTTGTGTGTATTGGAATGCTGTCATCTGCTCAAACACCATCAGTATCCGTCCTGTTAACGGTGTTCGCCTTAGGGCTCTGATTCCTTTTATCCGAGAAATAATCTCTCTCTTCCTCATCCCTCTCTGCAGTTCCAGATTATCAAGAACAGGACATCTTCCTCTGGAGAAAAGAGACTGGATTTGGATTTAGGATTCTGGGTGGCAATGAACCAGGGGAACCTGTGAGTCTTTTGTCTCCCTGCCCCTTGCCCCCCATCCCACCCTACCCCGCACCACCCTGTGCAGTTTTCTAAGACTTCAAGGCAAATTGGCAGCAGTGACAAATCACCAAGATTTGAGTCCCGCCAGGTGCACCCCTTATATATTCCCTGACTGTTTCATCTTAAGCACTGGGGGTTATTCTTTGGATTTTGTGAACTCTTTCTTTCTTGATAAAGAAGGGACTAGATCCTTTCTAAAAAGTGTGTGTTTGTGTTTGTGGAAAGCGGCAGCTGCAGCGTCTGGAGCTCCCCATCAGAGAAAAGGGAACCGAAAAGCAAAATAGGAATAGACATCAACTGGGAATACAGTGGCCTGATCCTTCTGGCCAATTCTGTTAAATCTGCCAGCAGCTAGTTGGCTTTGTATATTGAGTAGCTAGGACAGAGAGCGCTTGACAAGGCATTATGAAAGGTTAGAGAAAGTAGGACCACGCTCTTTACAAAATTAGGGAAAGAACCCTGAACAAGGACCAGGAGACATTTAACCTCTCCAGGCCTCATCTTTAGAATAAATTGAGGAGAACGTCACAGGATTCTTTTGAAAGGGGAAAAGAGAACTAAAGATAAGTATCGTTCATTTCCTCATCACAGTAAAAATAGCTGTTGTTTCTTGAGTGCTTACTATGTGCCAGGTGCTATGCTAAAGGCTTCTAACACCCATTCTTCTCGTGTATCCATCAAATCTATGAATCTGTCCCATTTTTCAAATCATGAAATAAAGACACAGAAAGGTTAATGAACCTGCCTGGCATCGCAGAGCTAGTAAATGGAGGGACTGGAAAGGGTGTGATTCCAGAGTCCATGTTCTTAAGCACTCTTCTGTCAAAGTTCTTTGTAAATGATAAATGCCATGTAAAGGTCACTGTAGCATCATTATCTAGAGAGAAGGCAAGCAAGGCACAAATATTTTAGCTAAAGTATAACAACAGCAAGACACGAAATATAAAGACCTGCTCTGCATGCAGGTGCTATAGACTATGAAAATAGGGATGCCCAACCAGACTTGGCTTGATTCATCCCTTCATTTAACACCACTTATCATGCATTCCCTTTTGCTAGGCACATGCTGACCTTTAAAGCAAAGTTGTATGACTATTATAATTAGTAGAGTTTTCTGAACAGAGGCCTCTTAGGTGGATAGAAGAGGGGGAAAAGTTTTGCCAATGAAGGGAGTAAAATGATTTATTTTTGCAAAGGGGAAGAAACAATGAGTCAGCAAACCACAGATAAATAAATGTCAGGGTACTAAACAAGAAAAAGTTATTTTTTCCATTTAAGAATTATTGTATCACCTAGCACAGCACCTGGTACCCAGTGGGCGCTCAGTAAGGGTTTGTGGCATGGATGCAGACATGAATGAATGAACTGAATTGTTTTCAGAGGTTGTGAAGGCCATCATTTTACAGGCAAACCTCATTTTATTGTGCTTTACAGATAGTACATTTTTTTACAAATTGAAGTTTGATGGCAGCCCTACATTGTCAGATGATGGTTAGCATTTTTAACAATAAAGTATTTTTTAAATTAAGGTATGTACTTTTTTTTAGACATAATGCTATTGCATACTTAAGACTACAGTATAGTGTAAACATAATTTTATGTGCACTGGGAAACCAAAAAATTCATGTCACTTGTTTTGTGGTGACATTAGCTTTATTGCGGTGGTCTGGAACCGAACCTGCAATATCCCCGAGGTGTGCCTGTAATAGTAAACCAAAAGGTCAGTGTTTCATCCATTGTCCAATTACTCAACAGATTTATATCGGTCACATCGTACCACTGGGTGCTGCTGATACAGACAGCCGCCTGAGGTCTGGGGATGAATTAATCTGTGTGGATGGGACACCAGTCATTGGCAAATCACACCAGCTTGTGGTCCAGCTTATGCAACAAGCCGCCAAGCAAGGTCACGTCAATCTCACGGTGCGGCGTAAAGTGGTGTTTGCAGGTATGTTTTTCATTCATCCCTTTAGACAGTGCCTTGTCACTTTATGCACAGAAGAGGCCCCTTTCCTGTGTCCGTCTCCTCAAGCATGTATTTTAGCAAATGTTTATGAATGTGATTAAGCTCAGAATTTCCAGATGGAACCCTTCAAAACTACTGTCACTTAAAAGCACTTTAATGGGGCTTCCCTGGTGGCACAGTGGTTGAGAGTCCACCTGCCGATGCAGGGGACACAGGTTCGTGCCCAGTCCGGGAGGATCCCACATGCCGCGGAGCGGCTGGGCCCGTGAGCCATAGCCCCTGAGCCTGCGAGTTCGGAGCCTGTGCTCCGTGGCGGGAGAGGCCACATCAGTGAGAGGCCCACGTACCGCAAAAAAAAAAAAAAAAAGTAAAGCACTTTAATGTGCCATCCGTACATGTTCAGCAAAGGCTTTTAGAAGAAGCCTAGTTGAATATATGTTACCTCCCTCCATCCCCTTGCTAAACAGAACTTAGTCATTCTCTTCACTTGATGGGAATTCTCAACAAAAGAGGTTAGGAGAATTGTAGCTTCAAATTAAGAGAGCAAAAATTAGGTTTGCACTGCTAAATAAGCTCATAAAAAAGCTGCTCTGTTGTTGACAGTCATATGTATTAAACTATTTTAATTTTTACATTTTTCACTATAAGCAAGTTGTAGAGCTGGCCAGTTCTAGGTCATGTTTCAGTCCTTCCTCCTGCAACTCAAATTCGTATACATCCTTCCAGGCCCAACTCAAAGATAACCTTATCTGTAAAACCCTCAGAAATTCCCTCCTTCCTCCAACTGTCTGCTGAGTTTAGCCTTCCCTTCTTGCCATCCTTGGGCATCGTGGTTCACTTCCGTATCAGAATCTGCCATTTTGAGGCAGTATTGGGTAAGTGTCTGCCCTTCCCATTCATTCACCATGTTTGCCTGCAGCCCCTGCCTCCAGGTATTCAAGACAGAACCCAGAATGCAGAAGAGGCAGATTCCATGTGGTATCAGTTGAATTATTGAAGCAGGATGACGTGAAATATTAGGAATTCTCCATAGCTGTAATACTAGTGAAACACCTGTTTATCAGATAAAATCAACTGTCATCTTGTTTTAAAAACAAACAAAAAAAATAACTCATAGGGACTTCCCTGGCAGTCCACTGGTTGAGACTCCTCGCTTCCATTGCAGGCGACATGGGTTCGATCCCTGGTTGGGGAACTAAGATCCCATATGCCTCCTGGCATGGCCCCCCCAAAAAAAAATTTATAGGGCTCATTTAAATGGTATATAATTAATTACAAAAGAATTAAGATGTCAGATTCCAGTGTGAGAGCCCTACCTGTTGCAGCCATGAAAAGAGTGTTAATCATTTACGTCCCTAGAGCTCATTTATGGCCTCAGGATCTTAACGTAGCAGCAATCAGAAATGGCTTTTGAGATGAGATGAAAACTTTCTGACTTCACTGGTCCAAATAAAAATAGTAGAGCAATGTGATTTTTGTTTGTTTCAGATGTATTGGGGTATTTAAGATCTGGGTTAAAGGCATGTTCAGTCTTTGAAAAGACATAAGGCTAAGGGAAATAAGCCAGTCACAAAAGGACAGATGTTATATGCTGCCACTTCCATGAGGTACCTCGAGTAGTCGAGTCATAGAGACAGAATGTAGAATGCTGGCTGTACCAGGGGCTGGGGAGGGGAGAGTGATTAGTTAGTGTTTAATGGGTACAGAATTTCAGTTCTGGAAAATGAAAGGGTTCTGGAGATGGATGGTGGGGATGGCTGCATAACAGTGCTTCTGTGCTTAATGCCACTGAACTGTACACCTAAAATGGTCAAAATAGTAAGGTTTATGTTCTGTATATTTTACCACACTAAAAATGAAATCTGTGAAAGGAGATGCTTTGGGGAATAAATTTAGTAGTCCTATCCAAAACCTGAACACATATTTTGCTGTTGACATGAAAACCAAGTCGCTCCCACCTACTACGGTGGCTATTTAGGAGTGCTTTACCCTGTCACTTGAGAAAGCAATAAAACTGAAATTTGATCAAACGAATTCTGAGGGAGGCTAATGTATCCAATTGTGTGATCAGAGTAGATCATTGACATCTGGAAGCGAGGAAGAGAAGCGAAGTATACCTCTGACAGGTGTTGTCAGGAATCCCACAGTAGGGAAATCTTTTTTTTTTTTTTTTTTTTTTTTTTTGCGGTACGCGGGCCTTTCACTGTTGTGGCCTCTCCCATTGCGGGGCACAGGCTACGGATGCGCAGGCCCAGCGGCCATGGCTCACGGGCCTAGCCGCTCCGCGGCATGTGGGATCTTCCCAGACCGGGGCACGAACCCGTGTCCCCTGCATCGGCAGGCAGACTCTCAACCACTGTGCCACCAGGGAAGCCCTGGGAAATCTTAATGGTACTGTCAGCTTACCATGTCTCTGGTGATGGAGAAAGCAAAGCAAAACTGTTTGCAAATCTGAGCAGAATGTGACTTGCGGGTAATGACAATTTGAGTGCAGCGAAGGGCATATCTCTGAGGCAAAAATGGTAGTCACCCTTGCTGTGGGCCACACCTATACATCCTTCAGTGGGTCATTTTTGTTTGTTTGTTTTGTTGAAGTCCAGTTGCTGTACAATATTATGTAAGTTACAGGTGTACAAGGCCGTGATTCACAATTTTTAAAGGTTGTACTCCATTTATAGTTATCATAAAATATTGGCTGTATTCCAGTGTCATACAATATATCCTTGTAGCTTATTTTATACCTAATAATTTGTACCTCTTAATCCCCTACCTCTATATTGCCCCACCGCCCATCTTCTCCCCATTGGTAATCTCTAGTTTGTTCTCTGTATCTGTGAGTCTGCTTCTTTTTTGTTATATATACTAGTTGGTTGTATTTTTTAGATTCCACATATAAGTGATCTCATACAGCATTTGTCTTTCTTTGTCTGACTCATTTCACTCATCATAGCGTCCAGGGGTTGGTTTTTGATTTGTGAACCGGGAAATATTTCAGACTGGGCCGATCTTGCTGCAAATTTGAGTCTGTATGCAGATGTTGAGATAACAATATTGCTGTAAATGATACAGAATTGGGGTGTCCCCTTTGGTGTTTTTCCATGAACTCTTTTCAATTCCTGTATCTCAGTTCTGTGAGGCCAGCTGCTGTCATAGCTGTCACTCTCTTGATTTCATTGCGGAGCCTTGGGGGAAGGAGGAAGGGGTGGCAGGCAGGGCACGTTTCTCGCAAAGGCGGGTAACTGAGAGGTGAATCTCTTGCACAGCCTCCAAAACAGAGAATGAGGTGCCCTCGCCAGCCTCCTCCCATCACAGTAGCAACCAGCCGGCCTCACTGACCGAGGAGAAGCGCACTCCACAGGGCAGCCAGAACTCCCTGAACACGGTGAGCTCCGGCAGCGGCAGCACCAGCGGCATTGGCAGCGGCGGCGGCGGCGGCAGCGGCGTGGTGAGCACCGGCGTGGTGAGCACCGTGGTCCAGCCCTACGACGTGGAGATCCGGCGCGGGGAGAATGAGGGCTTCGGCTTCGTCATTGTGTCGTCGGTGAGCAGGCCTGAGGCAGGGACGACATTCGGTGAGTGCGGTCACTTCTCCCTAGTGTTTCCTGGGATGCCCGGGACTGTTCTATGGCAAGTAAAAGACAGCCAAAATCTCATTAACAGAAATGCTTTTCATGCTTTCCGCTTCAGATGATGAAAGTCTTAATTGAGGATGGAGTTAGTTGGGTGGCTTTTCCCCTCCTGAAGGCTGGGATTTTTTGTTTTTAACCCTTCAGCTTCCATTCTGATTGCGTGTTCACAGGCAGACTATTTCACGCATAGGTGAAATTTGCAAAGCAGACCCTTGACAGGATAGAGTGTGAGAAATTCTTGCTAGAGAAAGCCGTTTGCAAAGTTCTGAGCGGGATATCAATCATAGCAGTTGCCTCAGAAGGTCTGAGTGGTTTTTTTTGTTTTTTTTTTTTAATAAATTTATTTATTTATTTTTGCCTACGTTGGGTCTTAGTTGCTGTGCACAGCTTTCTCTAGTTGCCGCGAGCAGGGGCTACTCTTCATGGCGGTGCGCAGGCTTCTCATTGCAGTGGCTTCTCTTGTTGCGGAGCACGGGCTCTAGGCGTGCGGGTTTCAGTAGTTGAGGAGAGCTGGCTTCAGTAATTGTGGCACACGGGCTTAGTTGCTCTGCAGCATGTGTGATCTTCCCGGACCAGGGCTCAAACCCGTGTCCCCTGCATTGGCAGTCGATTCTTAACCACTGCGCCCACAGGGAAGTCCCGGTGTAGGAGTTTTTAAAAGAAGCATATGGTTGTAGAAATAAATGCCAGGGGAAAAAAACAGGTATAAGGAGTAAAAATATACATGAAACGCCCCTACATCTTGTCCTTTCTCTACTCTATCCCCATCTGAAATTTTAAAATTTTAATTTAAAATAATATGTTTACTGTTGCTTGGTTAAGAATCTAATTAAAATCTGAGTTCAGAGCCGCTTGTCTTCACTGCCCTTGAATTGTAGCAGGGATGATCGTCCTGTCTCATCCAGATGTTGGGGGTTTCAGCAGAGTATGGAGAAACACGGCTGTCACCCTCTCAGAAGGTTAACTCTCTGCTGGGTGCAATAGCTGAGACAAATAGGAAGCCAGGTGATTCCAGGAACTAGGAATCTATGAATCTGTTTCCTATTAGGATGGATTATAAGTATGTACTCCAAAACTGATCACCTTCTTCATTAAATAAAACATAATTTGTTATTTTCCCGAAGCACATTTGTTAATTAATCTGAAATATGGTGGGAGACAGTGAAGGGCTGTGCAAGCTTTGGAATGTACTTCACCTCTGTTTCCAAATGACTTATCCACGAGGAATCTGAGGACCCGTGGCCCAGGTCGTTTGTTGGCTGACATCAGCTAGGTGCTCCCTCCCGTTAGCTTTCTGCCCTGGTACAACTCCATTTGCCTCCATTTAGTCTTGGTACATTGTTTCCTGCTAAAGCCATTTCCCACTAAGGTGCGTTCATTAGGAGACAGTGAGTTAAGCCAGTTCCATGCATGTGTGGCTGCCGAAACAAACACCCATTACTAACAGTGCTTCTGTGAGCTCCATTAATGACATTATCACAGCATGTCACGGGTGGTGGGTGACTTGACCTCAAGGCAAGGTTGTTTTTGCTTTGTTTTTCCAGTAGTTTTGGAGACTTTTCTGCTTAATTTAAAAATAAAAAGAAAGGCAGGGGGGGAAAGAAATATCAAGTTATTTTCTTTAGATCTACAGTTTGTCCCCATGTACCCTGTGATGTTCTCAGGATTTCAGAGTTCTCAGTTTCCCTTTCTAGAATGAAATAGCAGCTATGTCTGTGTTATTTAACGAATACGGAATGACTTCACCCACAGTTTGGTCTTTGATTGCTTTCCTCTGGCTCTTAATACAAACAAATTAAACTTTCCCTAATACCTTGCATGAGACTTCTGAGCTATGCGGAGCTTTCTTCCCACCTGCTGTATGATACCTTTCCCATGGGACTCGTTCTTGGAGATGGGCTAAATTTAATCAAGACCTTGAATTTGGGTATGGAGGCTTTCCACCACACCTGCTTGTTGCTTGTTCCAGAAGACTGTTTAACTACCTTTTGAAAGATTCTTTGACCTTGACCTTACATCCCGTGATACAGACTCAGGCAAATATGCTGAAATTCAAAGGAATTGTAGCTCATTTTCCCACACATTTCTCTAAATTAGGACGGAAGAGTCCTCTCAGTTAGTTTCAACATCTCCCATGTTAGTTTTGACACCTTTTCCCACAGTGGCTCAAGTATACAAGTATCTTTACAGCCCCCAGGAAGACAAACTCTCAGAATCAGTGAATATGCCTAAGAAAGTTTGAAACTCAGTATGCAATTATCTGGAAACCCTGTGTCAGGCGTCAAAGCCAATTTTCCACCTCTCTTTAAAAGTTACCAACGCTCTTGGTTGTGACATGAAATGCCTCAGAGCACACAGTAAACCTTCTTCAAATGCACTTTTCCTGGTTTTTCCTCTCGTAGCTGTGTAGTAACTGATCAGGACAAAGGAAATGATTAAAGGAAAAGGGTTGAGGAATGATTTGAACCTAGCTTTGGTTCACTGTCCTCAGCCTGAGTATGTACTAGATTTTCTTATTCCTTTGAGGGGATTTTTATGAGGAACAAGGAGGATTTCAGAGCTAATGAGCCATTTGGGCCCTTCTCTGAAAGCACACGAGAGAGGCTGATTGAGCAAAGGTCATAAAAGGAAAAATACGTGTCAAGGTTGGGTGCCTTCTTGGCTCATCTCATATGTGCCCTTTTGCTAAACCTTTCATCATTCTGAATAGAAGGCAGAAAGTCTAAGTGTTTGTCTGTTAGGCATTTTCAGATTGGATTTTTGGCGCTAGCAGACTCCTAGGCCTCACCAGACGCCCAGTGATTATTTTTTCTAAATGGAGAAAGAACAAAACATTGGCAGAAGCGTAAGCAACACCTGGCGAAAATGATGTGACGTGAGCACAGAATGCGCAAAAGCCTCCCTCCCAGCTCTGGGTTTCACCTTTGCAGCCCCCAAATAAGCCTATGGCAAGTTATTTTTGGGGCTCTTGAGAGTCTTCAGAAGTTCCTAAAGATCCCAAATTTTGCCACTGATCGAAGGAGGGAAGCTTGGGGTCCCCCCTTCTTTTGAATCGGGAAAGGACTGCAGCAATGAACTATCATTTTTTCAGGGCTGTAACTTCTTAAACAAACGCCCGGAACTTTGCCAATGTTTTGAGCCCCGGCACAGAGTTCTCCTTTAATAACATTTGCTTAATGCTTTGATTAATTAACACTTAACCTTCTCTTTCCCTTCTCAACCCTTTTTCTCCTCCCTTCACTCTATTCCCATGTAACTTAAAAAAAATTAAAACTGACTATCAAAGCAGGCAATGCATGTGTGGCCATGCCTCACAAAATAGGTCGGATTATTGAGGGGAGCCCTGCTGACCGATGTGGCAAGCTGAAAGTAGGAGACCGGATCTTGGCGGTAAATGGATGTTCCATCACCAACAAGTCCCATTCCGACATTGTCAACCTCATCAAGGAAGCGGGAAACACAGTTACCCTCCGCATCATTCCCGGGGATGGTAAAGTATACCTATTGTGTGTGTGTCTCTCTCCAGCTCTGTCTCTGTCATTAGTGTTCATGTAATTGAATAGTTTTGACTTAGAGGCAGCCGTATCCATGTCTAACTGAACATACCCATCAAGCAAACATGAGCCACCGTTACTAAATCTTACGTCACCCTCTTGACTTCATCCTCTAGCCCTGGGACCCTGTCTTGCTACAGAGATAAACATTTCAGAAAAATCTTTAACTTTCTCCGATTTATTTTGGCTTTGGTGCCCTTGTCTTTAAAACAGCAGAAAAGTTTGAGTACAAGTGGTGAAGCTCGTCTGATATTCTACCTGGCAATTATTAAAGATTTTTTTTAAAACAGTGACTAAAATCTGAATGCGTAGTATGGCGACATCACAAAAGTTATGTAAGGACAATGCAGAGCCAGTGCTCTTTTTTTTTTTTTCAATCTGAATAAGTGAATGTATCAAAGTTTTTTATTTAATGGGAGGTTATTAGGATTTGTGCCTATGTGGTTTGTCCCTAATTTTTGCATGTGGATGAAAAAAGAATAAAATCTCTGTGTTTTTGATATTTTAACCGGCCTCCATTAAACTAGGCCTGTTCTTGTTTATTTGTTTGATTGGTTCAATTCAAATCTTTGGTTCTTTTGTAGCAGTGGTGATTCTGTCCCCTGGGGGGACATTTGGCAATGTCTGGAGTGGGTGCTAATGGCCTCTAGTGGGTAGAGAGCAGGGATGCTTCTAGACCTCCTACAGTACATGGGGCAGCCCCCACTGTCAAAGATTATCCAGCAAAAAGTGTCAATACTCATTATTCATATTTAATAAAAGTGAAGTTGATAACGCTAATGTCACTAAGTATAGCTCCTTCAGAGAATTAAGTCCTGTATATTGACTTCCTTCTAAGCAGATTTTGCCCTTGGGAAAGAAGTGATAGTTGTCCTAGAATGTTTCAGTGTCTTTTTTTTTTTCATTCTTGCTACATATGTTATAAAATAAAATATATTCTAAAAGTCAATGAGTATTTCTCAAGAGGAAACTGTGGTTTATGGGGGAACTGTGATAAAACTCTCTGCCACTGATCTATAAAATAAGAAAATCAGAGATTTTATCTGAAAGTAATTCAGCAGATCAACATTTTTATATACTAATTGCTAGAAAGTGAGCCATATTATTTTAAAACTCGAGTACTGTAGACTGTGCCTTTCAGAAGAAGAAAATCTAAAACCGAACAATAAATATTTGAACATCGTTGGTCCTAAGAACAGCGAGGTTCCTCTGTACCCAAAATACCCCATACCAAATGTAGAGGAAAAAATAGCTCCTTGAATGATGGTCTCTTTCAGCCTGCCTCAAATGCATGGTTAGTAATTTACCATCTGGTCTAGAGTCCATTCTACCTATTTACCACACTGGAAAGCTATTACAGTTTAGGAAAGTGATCACAAGATGATAGAACATAGGTTCCTAATGGAAAGGATGAAGGAGGCCAGAAAAATTTGGTGACAAATGGTTGAGAGAGCCTAATGTAGTATATAAATTCAGATATATTTATCTCCATGCTGTGGAGAGATTTCAAAAAAATTAATCCAAAAGAAAGAGACACAGGAATTGACTGGCTGGGTCTGTGTTGGTCAGTCTTAATGTGGGAATGAGAATTTCCAAAAAGGAAGGAAGGAAAGAAAGTGCTCCTTAAGGGAAGGGCTTAGAAAAAGAGTTCACAATCGGGAAAGGTGTAGATATGCAGAAGCAACTTATACTCCTGTGCACATACTTGTTGACTTAATTTAATGTTCTTCAAGGGAAAATAGTTTTGGAGAACCTGAACACCAAAAAATAGAACGCAAGGTAGATCATCCAATAACAGTTGTGAATAAAAAGACGTTTTTTAAAACTTCAGTCCTTCAACAGTGAAGAATTCAGACAGGCATATCACAGGCCATCTTGGTTAGAAGAAAGTAAACATTACAGTTGAGACAGTGTAGTTAAGGAGCGACGTGTTGCTGAGGATGTGATTTCATTCCATGATATTTCAGGAATTCATCACCATGGTAATAAAACTCTTCACCAATTACGCTGTAATTTTCAAAGTCCAGGTAAAGCGAATCAAGCCTGGCAGCCAGAGGGTGGGTTTGTAATGCTCATCTTTTAAATGGGGCCAAAAGTTGCCGTCTTGGAAATTAGAGTGAAGGCAGGGGAGTTAGGTTTCTGGAGAGATGGAGAGTTGCTGGAGCAATCCAGAAGGATTTTGCAAAAACCTAGAAGACAGAGAGTGACCATTACAATCTGATGAAGAGAAAATCGTGCTGGATCCACCTCCTCTCCGTGAAAGTGTGTTGGACATGGTAGATTGTAAGGTAAAAGGAAGGTGTTCTCTCCATGTTAGGGACCTCTGATCTCCTTCAGTCTCTCACTCTAGTATTTAATGGATCCAGTAGCCCAGAGGCATTTTGTTCCATGATCCTCACAAGGAGACTGAAGTTCTTCATTAGAGTGGCTTTGGAGCTCTTAGAAATACATCTTGTCCAGGGTACTGTTCTCAGAAACCCAAGGAGGCACTTCACAAAGAGGCTGTCTTATGAGTCAGACAGGAGATAAGCTGACCAAACTTGGAGGAGATCAGGCTAAACACTTTATATGAGCTTCTGGGCTACAGTTATTTGTCCATTACTGAGTTGAAGAAGACTAACTCATCCTTTCTTTGCACAGTTCCTGAAAGAGAAACTTACAAAGCAAGGTAGTCTTGAAATGTCACAATGTGGTTGAGCAATTTTCAGTTCTTGAGGTTTATTTTTATCAGACATTCAAGTCAAAGGTGTGACAAGGATTGAACTGAAGTCATCATTTTCAAACTGTCATTTAACATTTGTGTTCTCTGACTTAATCCTGTCATGTGAATCTTATTTCAACTCAGGATAAATATTTGCAAAATGTGTATCCAGAGATTCCTCTAAGAGCTCACCCATCTACCATTAATGGAGTCATGAATTAAGGAGAGATTTGCATATAGTTAATGACCAAGAATGTCCCCAAATGAAATTCACAACCAAAATATTAATATACGGTTTAAAGGATTAAACTATACCTGGTATTAGTCCCCAAATGACTTTATTATATACTTTCCCTCTGTTCTACATAAGGCATTGTAACCATCATTTTGATTTCTTACAACAAATTGTTTTAGTTTTCTAAATAAAAAAATGATCAAATTTAAGGAAAAAAAGAAGATGCACCATTGGTTGGGCAGTGCTGAGAACCCACTCCCCATCCACTGCTTTATCTAGCTCATGCTGCTTGTTCTTTTTTTTTTTTTTTTTGCCACACTGCACGGCATGTGGGATCTTAGTTCCCCGGCCAGGGATCGAACCTGTGCCCCCTACAGTGGAAGTGCAGTCTTAACCACTGGACCACCAGGGGAGTCCCATGCTCATGTTCTTTTTTCTTATCATCAGTCACGTGATTCTCCAGCTTCACTCCTCTCTAAGTAGTTTCCCTCACTGTGCCTCTCTCGTTTCCTTCTCACCTTTCTGGCTCCAACAAAGGCTTTGAAACACGACCCCCTTGATGTGGCACTATCGTGTTGTTGGAAGTCCTGCCTTCCCAGTTCTAGGACAGGCCTGGCTCAGAGTTCTCACCATCTCCGCTTTTACTACCTTTGGGACCAGGATAGGAGATGAAGTGGGGGCAGAGCCTCTTCTCCTGTGAGAGATGGACAAGGGATAGGAAATTGATCATGGCAACACAGAAAGGCCCACAGAATGGCTGAACATACTGAATTTGAACTTGAATTTTTACTAGTTACACCACACATACTTCCTACCACTTGTGTTCTATAGAAACACCCTGTGAAATCTGGGTGGAATGAGACTCTAATCAGACAGAGCAGACCCTGACTGAGACAGGCTCACATGGAAAATCATCAGATAGAATCAAGTTCAAGGTAATGAAAATATTTATGAGCTTAAAAATATATTATTTAGGGACTTCCCTGGTGGTCCAGTGGTTAAGACTCCACGCTTCACTGCAGGGAGCTCGGGTTAGGTCCCTGGTTGGGGAACTAAGATCCCACGTGCCGCCTGGCTCGGCCAAAATAAAGAAAGAAAGAAGGAATAAAAATAAAATAGAAATATATTATTTAAATGTAGTCTTTTTTCTCCTGAAGTCTTTTTAAATTTTTTTTTTATTGGAGTATAGTTGATTAACAGTGTTGTGTTAGTTTCAGGTGTACAGCAAAAGTGATTCAGTTATGCATATACACGTATCTGTTTTTGTACTTCACATCTCTCTGATTTAAAGTATTTGCTTGTATAGGTAATAGGGCTTGGCAACATAGATAGTGCTATTTCCTTGGCAAAGGCCTAAAAGAGTTTACTTATTTAATAGAAAGCTCTGTGGATATGATAGCTAGCATATACTCGGGCAAGAAGAGCAGGGTTTCCATCGTATACATTTTAAAAGTCTCCCAAAACTTTTCATATATTTATGGCATTTAAATTTTCAAATGCTCCCTTCAGATATTTATTACATATGTGTTTATGCATTAAAATATTTATGAAAGGAATGATTGTATCCGTGGTCGACTTGCTTGGCCTTGTAATGTGGATTCCATAAGGATGGCTAAGGATATTCACATGGGAGCAAGGTTGGAATTGTAATCACTTGTCACGGAGATAACTTGAAACCCAAGATAGGCGGCGCTCCTGTCAGGAGTTAGTGCCCTGATTTAGCATGGCACCGTGACAGTGCCTTGAGAGCTAGGATATGCTCGTCTTGATACACGATTGCTGTAGAAAGTGTAGTAATATCCATTTTCATTCCTCTGGGAGAGCTAAAGCCAGGTGTGAACACTGTTTAAGAAAGGATGTAGGGCACTTTTTGGAATTTATCATGAAAATAGCCAATCTGTCCATCTATCTGCTTTGGAGTTTTAAAAGTCAAATACCTTGACACCCCTTTATAAAACTGCCTCTAGGGTGTACTCTTATATCAAGCCCTTTTACATTTTTTTTATTATATGGGGCAAATTTTGCTTTGGGATAGAGATATAAATTTGTGAGAATGGACTTCATCTCTGTATTTTAAAAAGCTGGAGAGAATTTCAGCACATACTGTCTTGGTTTAATTCTAAACGAAGATGTAAAAGCTCATTTAAAAACATAAGCTTATATTAATAGATATTAAAAAAGCGTCCTGGAAATCTAGGGTATACTGAAAGTTATTTTAGTGCTCGGAGATGGCCCAGGAAGTCTAGAATTCAAAACCAGGGTATTTTGTATCTTAATTAATCTCTGATACTGCTTAGTGAAGTTGGTGGTACTTACACAGGAAGGTAAAAGTACTTGCTTATTTGAAGAGAATATACCAATCCGATACGATTTCTGTGATACCAGTGCATAATTCCCTTGTAAACAGAATGAAACTAAAAGTTAACTATCAGGCAGGCCCTTGGTTTAACTCCCATTGCCTCCACTTGCTCTCTGGAAGACCTTGGACATGTTGCCTACTTATTCTAAGCCTCAGTGTCTCTATCTATAAAGTGGGGGTAACTAATTGCACCTATTTCGTTGAGTTGTGAGGATGAAATGAAATAGCACATGTGATAATGCACCTAACACAGTGCTTGGCGTGTTGGAAACAATTGAGATATGGTGGTTGTACATAGATTAAGGAAAACAAGCAAAAGGAGAAAAATTCAGTGGGCTCAGCTAGGCATTTGCATATTAAATGTTAATTTTTGAAATGCTTAAAATTAAGCTTCAATCCAAAACAGATTTGCATATAAATATGTGAAAAGTAGCAAAGGAATGATGGAAGGAAAATTAATAAAAATTCTATTTATACGTTTGTTGAGTGATTATTATATCTCATCAAACCTTGAAAATGGCATAAGTATTAAAATGGTTTGAGAATGGGATCTGCCCTGCCTAGAAAACTCTGGCTACCAAAAACACCCAAGAGGGACTTCCCTGGTGGTCTAATGGCTAAGGCTCTGGGCTCCCAATGCAGGGGGCCTGGGTTCGATCCCTGGTCAGGGAACTAGATCCCACATGCCGGAACTGAGACCTGGCACGGCCAAACAAACAAACAAATAAATAAATAAATCTTACTGGTTTTAAGCTTTTTAAAAAAAACAACAACAAAAAAACACCCAAGAACTCTAAAGGGGAACCTCTGCACAATTGAGTAATTATAATCACTTTAATTACAAGGGAACATTCTTTCTGGTATCCTGATGATGATTTCCCCATGGCCCTAGCAATCTTGTGATTTCCCAGAGAGTCTCCATAAAATTAATTACAATGAGCAGTATGAAGTTTTTAAAAATCCACGTTTATGAAACTACTGGCAAATCACATTGACAGGCTGTGCGGTCTCCTAGTCCTTTGTACGGGCACAGCAGGCAGACTTTATGAAATACCACTTAGATTTATCGCCTTGGTTGTGCCGCTTAACTGCAGTCATAAAAATGGACTAATAATATACTCAATATTGTGATAACAGTAATAAATACATGCCACCCATAAAAAAGATGCTCATCATTTTTTGAGCAGTTTTTATGTGCCAGGCATGAGCCCAAACACTTTCCTCCCAGGTAATCTTTGCACCAGTGTTCTTAGATATTTCTGTTATGCTGTATGTGTAGATGAGGAGACGGAGGCATGGAAAGTTTAAGTAACTTTGCCTCAAGTCCCAGCCAGTAAGTTGCAGAGTTTGGGTTGCAAAGCCAGGTAGTCTGACTCTAGAATCTGACCTTATAACTATTACGCCTGACAAGCTTAAGAAGTACCACTTCCCCACCTTGGAGGGTCACAAAGCGTATTGGCACAGTTAAGGGTCCACAGGAGAAACAAAACACAGACACACAAAAACATTTCTCTCTGTGTCACCCACTATTTTTCACCCTATTGGACCACAGATTACTGTTCCCTCAGAATCTGGAGCAACATTTGGTAAAACAGATTCTGTGGGAGACATCATCCTAAAGCATGAACTGGATTCACATTTTAGTTCATCTGGTCTAGTTACATTTTCTTACTAATCTTGCACCTTCGCTGTCCAGATCATAATCTTTAGAGCTCGAATAGAAACTGTTAAAATCGTATTTCAACTTTCTAATTTTGCAGAGTTCAAATAACTTATACACGTTACCACAGTAATAAATACAAAGTAGAAGTAGTAGCAAGGGCCACAGCTACAGCCAGTGTGTATTGAGTGCTTACTACATGTCAGGTACTGTGCTAAACATTTCATATATTTTTACCCAAGAAAAGGGAATTATTGTCATCATCCCCTTCTATCAGATGAGGAAAACAAGGCACACAGCTAATGAGTGGGGGACAAAGGGATTTGAACCTGGGTCTGATCTCCAGCCCTTGCTTTTAACGCCTATGTGTAATGAAAATAAAATAACAGGAAGTCAGACCTAATCTGAGTAGTATTTTTAGGAAAGTAAAATGGAAGATTTTTGGGGATTCTACCTTAGGAAAGTAAAATCCCAAAAACTTAGGATTAGTGAGATGTCCATAGAAACTTGGTTATACATGATGGGTAGATACATGTATTCCACAAACACTGGAGTGCCCACTGTGAACCACAGGACTCGTAGACACTTGTAGATTTCACAGCACACTGTGAATTAAATGGGCATTTATAGGCTAATCTAAGAACTTCACCACCACATTTAGCATTTTCTTGATTAGAAAACGTGTGCCAAGTTCCAAACAGTCAACCTAAAAATAAATATTAATAGTGTAACTTGCTCATAGTTGCTTACTATCTGCCTTGACCTTAATGGAGAAATAATTAGTAATAGAACATACAACTATTACAATGTGAATGATTGTATTTTCATATATGCATGTTGGTTTGCGATCTATAGGCATGTTCATGAGTGTTTTCAAATTCTGGGTCTCCAAACTCCCAGAGATCAATGAAGTTGCTTATGAATGTGTTTAGTGGAGAAGAAAGGCAATTTTCATAAGAATATAATCATATCCATTACATTAGGGTGGCTTCCTGATCTGTACAACTTAGATTTATAAACTCCAGCTCTAACTCATGCAAGTTTTAAAATGAACTCTTCGTGAGTGAATCTAGGCGAGGTCTCACAAGAATTCCACATTTTTAGTTGTGCTTCATTTTGTAAAAGCTTTGGGGAAGAAAGTAGATGTTATGTGCGTGTGTGTTTAACAAGATGTTAGCGCACTTTTGATTTTAATAGTCACATGAGAAAATCAAACAGACTCACTAAAGATCGCTGAAAAGTTGCAGGAAACATTAGCAGAGACATTATCAGCCTGTAGAATTATGGGAAATAATTCTGGTGTGGTGCCACGATTTGATGGGCCTGCCCTTTATAAGTGATGGGGGAAGAGTGAAAGGCACCTACCTTGGCTACAATTTTAAAGTACCATTTTCTTGGGTAAACTCTTTCTTTCATTTGTGGAGATGTCTGATTGGGAGGAGGGTAATGGGAGTGTACGTGGCTCACATCATAGAAGATCTTAGAATGGTCCTTTAAACTCTTGTTGAGAAATTCAGTTCAAAACTGTTTGAAGTGATGACGGAGAAGCCAGATAGAATTCACAGGTGAGGCTTCTGCACACCTCCTGGTGTGACAGTGTCTTCTCTGGGGCCTTCATTTCCTGATGCTCTGTCTTACCCTGCAGAGTCTTCAAATGCCACTTTGCTGACCAATGCGGAGAAGATTGCCACCATCACCACCACACACACCCCTTCGCAGCAAGGGGCCCAGGAGACCAGGTCAGACATGGCTTTGGTTTCTTTTGTTACTTTCAAGGGGAAAAAGTAACTCCTGTTGTGGCGATGCTCCTCCTTGATTCTTTCTCTGTCTCCCCGTGGGTTGCTCTTATACTTTTATCTCTCGCTTCAGCAGGAATACCACCAAACCAAAGCCGGAATCTCAGTTTGAGTTCAAAGCACCCCAGGGAACACAGGTGAGGGCCATTTCTCTTTCTTCCTTGTTGGCTTGGTGTGTTTCCTTCCAGCTTTCTAAAGCTGTTTTTACCAGGTATCTTCTATAAGGTACCCTCAATTAAGATAAATAACTTTTTGTGAGGGGTATGTACTAAACATGTACTCATATTGGTTTATCAAGGAAATGACATTTTATTTTACTACCTTTGAAAAATATTCCTAGACATCCTTTTCTAGGCAGGGCTTGGGGGGAAACCCAAACAAAATAAAAGCTATAATTGTCTCGAGGATTGGTGATCAGAGAAAGAGCAAAACAGCTCATGTCTCGTCATGGTACTCATAAAGGCATTTATGTCAAGAAAATGTCTTTTTGTTAAGGTGTTTCTCAGACTTGTGAATTTCAGGTGAGACCCCTTAAAGCTACCCAGCTGTCACACGAGGTGGTAATGGAGGGTGCACAAGTAATAGCAGGTGAAGCAAATTTGGGAAACATGGGGTGATACAGAGTTAAATAGGTTTTTTTCTCCCCCCGACTGGCCTTCTCAGAGTCTTCCCTAATCCGTTCCCGATTCTCCTTAATCAGCATGGGTACCACTGTCCAGATGTGTGGAGGTAGTTGTTGGTATCCTAACGATGAGATGTTTTCAGACGTTGGGCAGGGAGGCTGAATACCCAGAAATGTGCTGGATGGTATTATTTAATGAAGGATTTTCCTGCCCCAAATGCAAGTTGCAGCCTCACCGATTAAACTTTAATATATGCGTGTTGGCACGCAATCTGTATGCACACTCATGAATGTTTTCACATTCCGGATCTCCAAACTCCTAAGGTTAATTGATATTAATAAACAATCAAGAACCACCAAGAAGGGGATAGAAACTGTGCCTTTGTGTCAAATGAGCATAATGGAGAATGTTGGGGAAGAGGGAGAGAGAAATGTGTGTGGATTTAAGTCCTCCCAGAATGACTGCACTTAATTTCTTTGAATAGGAGCAAGATTTTTACACTGTGGAACTGGAAAGAGGTGCCAAGGGATTTGGCTTTAGTCTTCGAGGCGGCCGAGAGTATAACATGGACCTCTACGTTCTGCGCTTAGCAGAGGACGGTCCTGCAGAAAGGTGTGGAAAGATGAGGGTAAGTAGGGAGAGGCGTCTGGAGTGGACATAAAGAAGTCATCTGCAGTGACTTCTTGACATCCTATGGTTAGAACCTGCACGTTCATGAGAATTACATGTTTCTAAAGCTTTCAGGACACTCCAAGTGCAGGACTCCCACCCTAGCATAAATCTCTCCCTCAAGCATAGTTAGTTGTAGCTGCTAAAGTTAGGTGAGCTCTTCCAACTCTGAGGTTGAGTGAAGGATTAAAGTCACTTATGAACTTATTAACATGGATATTGTCTGAATCCCATCTCCATAGTTCTTTTACTTAATCTCATGGGGCAGGCACATCACTTCCCAGGGATTCCTGGGTATCCCAGCATGCTTCAAGAGCAGGAAGAGCAGTGTGGTTCTGTAAGTTTTGGGTGGTGAGCCCCATGCAGTCTGTAGCTAGCCACTGCCGCCTCCCCCTAGGCCTCGGGAATGATTTAACACTCTGCATTAGCAGAGGGCCAAGGAGTCCGTGGCGTGACTATTCAGGGTCACTAGGTAGTCATCAAAGCTGCAAAATTTAAATGCACGTGTGCCAAAAGTCCAGTCTGTTCTGTTTAGATATCTAATACCTCTTACCACGTATGAATATGTTTGTCTCCTGGGCAGATCAGATGATTAGAAAAGAAAAAATCATCTGCTCATTAGAGATAGGGGGCATAGATGGAGACATACATAGGGAACAATTTGCAAGGAATTAAAGAAATTGAGAGTCAGGTCAGGAAATCAAAAAAGTGATTAAAATTAGCCCTGAGCAGAAAGAGGGAAAAGAGTGACCAAAGGTGGGGAATTTAATGCTTGGAACTTAAGACAGAATCTTGAAATTTATGTTTCTTCAGACTGAATTTTTTAATGAGCTTTTTTTTTTTAATTGAGAAGGTAGACCATGAATGTGATTTTTAAAAATTAAAGGAAACTGGTGCATAGTAAGAATATAGTTTCCAGGGTCAAATTAATATACCAGTTTCTTGTATATCCTTCCTCTATGCATACACATGCATAATTTGTGCATATATGGTGGTTTATATTCCTTTTGTTTATATTTCAAACACATGGCATATGCTTTTCCATGTCTTTACTCACTTTAAAAAGTTTTCGATTGAAAGAAATACCACTATTATGATATTTTGTATAATGTTGTGTAGTTCACAAGACATATTGTAATATTCAATTGGACCCCCTCAGCATGGTAGGCATGGGTTGTTATCCTC
Source organism: Neophocaena asiaeorientalis asiaeorientalis (assembly GCF_003031525.2). NCBI lineage: Eukaryota > Metazoa > Chordata > Mammalia > Artiodactyla > Phocoenidae > Neophocaena > Neophocaena asiaeorientalis. The sequence continues at coordinate 61,560 of NW_020173512.1, read as the reverse complement.
CCCTTATACAGATGAGGAAGTGAACTCCAAAAAGTAAAGGACTTAGCCAAGATCACTTAGCTAACAAGTGATAGGACTCAAATTTAGTCCTTTAAACTCCAAAGCCAGTCCTCTCCTCTTCTACCTTCTAGAATATGTGCTCCATGAGAGCAAGGATCTGGCCTGTCTTGTTTACTCCTTTGCCTCCAGTGCCTGGAATAGTCGCTGACTCCTAGTAAATGCTGCAATCAATGTATCAGCCAGGAGTGTGGTCTCATCTGAAGGCTCAGCTGGGGAAGGATCTGCCTCTAAAGGTCGCTCACAGGGTTGTTGGTAGGACTAGTGCACTTTGGGCTGTTGGCCCAAGCCATCCCTCATTTCCTTATCGTAGACTCTGTAGGGCATCTCACAGCATACATCAGAATGAACAATTGAGAGAACAAAAGAGGACAAGTAAGATAGAAGCCAAGGGACTTCCCTGGTGGTCCAGTGGTTAAGATTCTGTGCTTCCACTGCAGGGGGTGTAGGTTCAAACCCTGCTCAGGGAACAGATCCTGCATGCCGTGAGTTGTGGCTGAAAAAAAAATTTTTTTTTAATAAATGAAATACTCTTTAAAAAAGACAGAAGCCAAAACCATGTTGTAACCTTATCTTTGAATTGACCTCCCATCACATTTGCCATATTGTTTGTTAGAAGTAAGTGACTAATTCCAGCCCACATCCGAAGGAAAGGGGATTACACAGCATATGAATTCAAGGAGGCAGGGATCATTGGGAGCCATCCTAGAAACTGTCTGCCACATCCGCCTCCCCTCAACAATTGATATTCCCTTTGCTACTTTATTTCTTTTAGCACTTAACACTGTCTAGTGTACATGCATTTTTATAATTTTCTTATTGTCTTTACCCCACTAGAATACCATCTCCATGAGGACAGGGATTTGGGGGGTTTTTCACTGCTGTATCCTAAACAATAGAAGATTTTTCTGGAACATGTTCAGTAAATAGTTAGTGAGTCAATAAATGAAAGAATGTAAAATTACAAAGCACCTCAATAGCTGGTGAAACCCTTTTGTGATCTTCTCACTTGGCTCTCTCTTGCTTTGGCAGGTTGGTGATGAAATTTTAGAGATCAATGGCGAGACCACCAAAAACATGAAGCATTCTCGGGCTATTGAACTGATTAAGAACGGTGGCCGCAGAGTGCGTCTGTTTCTGAAGCGGGGAGACGGCTCCGTACCAGAATATGGTGGGTCAAACTATGAAAACATTCCTTCCTTCCCTGGCATGACTCCATGAATTTGTCTCCAGAACTGCAGCAGGAAAGTCTTTTTGTTTCCCCTATTCACCAGTGTCTTACCAGCCTCTCGCACCATGTGATTATTTGCCTCGCTTGTTCTGAAATCTCTACACCTTTCATCCTTTTGCTTGCTTACGTGGACTGGGGCATGGCCTAAGACGAGCTCTTTATAGCCCCCTTTCTGATAATCAGAGAGAACATTTTGTCTAGTCCGACCAAGAGCGAAGGAATGTTTGTTTGAACTGTGCCAAACTGTTTCGCAGATCCAATTCTTAGCACAAAATGACTCTACTCCTTTTAAGAAGCAGGAAAGCAGGTTTCCTGAGTGATATGTTGAGGCACAATTCTTTTTATTCTCTCTCTTTCTTTTTTGGTTACTTGATATCTTTATTCAAGAGGCGTGAAATTTGGAGATGATTTGGGGGCCTTGCTCACCTCCTTGATGCTCTGTATGCAATACTTCTGCATCCCCCCCCACTGGTCCCTACCCCACATCAGACCACCTGAGCCCACTGCTAAAAACAAACAAAACTGTTGGTATATTAACCATATGTTTTTAGGTGATAAAGGATGAAATCGATTCCCAGTGCCCATCGTGAGGGAAACACATTACTATACCTTTCCTGTGAGGAAAGCCAGCTTTTACATAGAGTTCCTTTGTCATATCTGTAGACATGATTTGACTAAACAGCAATGCTCTTCACCTAGCCTGGTGTTCTGATGGTGAAATATTGTATATTATAATGATTGCATCCTATTTATTTGAGATTCTTGTTTAAAATTAAATAAAAAAAAAAAAAAAAAAAAAGCTATGCCCTAGATGTAGGGCTTTTCTTCCCAACCAAAGGTCTACAAAAGTTTCTATAGAAACTGTGATTGAATGGTCCCCGTATACGTTGGTCCCCTTTATTAGGGATTTATCTGTTGTCACCCTCTTCTCTGAAAGTCATTTGGCACAATTCCCAGTTGCATTTTGGACTTGATGAGATACTTAATTCAGGTGCAGCTCAAGGAGAAGGATAACCCCTTTGAAGGACAGCTTTCCCAGGTGTTGGGCATTCATGCAGGTGCAAAATACAAGGGGCCCAAGGTGGGGGGGGGGTGGATGGGATGGGATGGGTATCAGATGAGGCCCCTTGAGACATGGCCAACCATGGGGGAGGTATTTTGACAACATTAAGATGCCACAGCTGTGCGCTGTCCTAAACCTTGACCATAGGTGTATCGATGCCACTGAAACTGTGTAACATTATCTCCCTTTTCTGTCTTCCCTATGCTTCTGTTGGATGTGATCTTTCATTTGCGAGTCATCGTCAGTAACCTGTGTACCTTCTCAAAACCTCTGTCTGTTGCACTGAGGATGAAAATCCAACACTAACAAATGTTCTTTGGGCTAAAAATAAAGATCATTGAAATACACAGTTTTTTTCCAAGAAGGGTTGAACGTGCCAGGGTTGTGCTACTGTAATGTCTCCATGTGTCATTGGGACTAAATCTCTCTAATTCTATTGATTAGAATCACAAATGGGTTATAATATGTTAAGTTCCAATATTTTTCTGACTTGATTGGAACCTGCTTCTCTGTGAGGCTATTTTTGTAATGAGTTTTTTGTACTTAATTTAACTGCCGTGGTCTTGGGGGAGGGGGGATGGAGGGAGATGGGGGAGGGAACTTTGTTCCTTTGTTGTTTTTTGTTAATGCTCTCCTATGCCAGCCTGTCATTGTTCCAGTTGTTTGAAAAAGAAAAAAAAAAGAAAAAAAGAAAAAAGGATGCATCCATTGTCTGGGTTCTCGAGTCACTTTATCTGGCTGTCTGAAAACGTCACTGTTCTGATTTTGGTCTCTGCAGCCTTATTTGAGTGTTGCCTTAGACTGTCTGACTGGACAAATAAACTCTCTTTGCCCTATGTTAACAAATGCAGATTTTTTTTTTTCTTTCCTCTTTGTTATAGGGAATCTAAACGTTCAACTTTTTCTCTTTGTCTCTTTCTCTCTGACTGTTCTTGGTGCTGGGCCCTCCCTTCTACAGCGATGATACCTCCTAATATCGCTGCATGTATGAGAAATGAAAAGCTCGGGGAGGCTTGCTTCTACCTTATGGGCCATAATCAAACTACGGTTTGTAGCTCAATCAATACTAGGTGTTTCTGTGCTGTGGCCTAATTTCCTCATTGCTTCTGCTTTAGCTCTATTTTGATATGTTTGGCAATTCATTCTGAGCACCCTGCGTTCTTTGAATTGTAAGTACACCGCTGACCCTATGGAAGTCTTACTCTCCCTTCTCTTAAAAGTAGGTGTAAGAAATCCCAAGGTTAGATTTATGATAGTCATTGAAGCCCCTTTCCTCACCTAGATCCTAAAATGACTTCATAAGCTTCTGCGTGTGTTAATTCTAGAAGCCTACCCAGCATTCAGAAAAAACAAACCTCAGATCACAAAGCTCTCACTTAGAGGGATGGGGCTTTGATAGACAGGAAGATGAGATTTCCTACTCAGTTATCTCTTGGCAAATGACAGCCCACAGGCCAAATCTTGTCGGCAGCCTGTTTTTGTAAGTAAGTTTTAGTGGCACATCGCCATGCCCATTTCTTTTATGTGTTGTCCATGGCTGCTTTTGCACTATAGTGGCAGGTGAACAGTTGTGACAAACTATGCAGCCTGCCAAACCATAAATATTTTACTCTTTGGCCCTTTACAACTTTTTCCTTTAAAAAGTTTACTGATTCCTGCTCTAGGCTATATTCCTGCTTTTGTTAAAACCCGCCCTAAGTTTTGGGAGATGGTTCGTGAAAGAGACTAATTGCTTAATGTTGACCTTGTTGGCTCATGAAAGATCCTTAAGGGGGCACCCGGGATTCCTTCGCCCCTGTGACTGTGGCCCTGGTTTGCCCTCCGTGCTGCAGCACATCATTTCAGGTACTTTGCCTGGAATGCAATAGTGTGTATGACTTACTGGGTTTAGGTGTGACAAAGCATCCCTGTTTTGAAAAGAGCTGTCATAAATCCGGGATGCTACCTAAAACATTTGCAGCATCATTTCAAATAGTTTAACAGTAAATAGGAGCCCTATGGGTTGCCCTGCTTTTTAATCTATAGACAACTTGAGGTTGTAAGAAGCTGTCCAGTGACTTCACGGCTCAAAGATGTAATTATGGCTGCTTCTATAGCATCAAGAAAAGTGCCTCTATCGAACCCCATCTAATGTCAAATGTGATCCTGACGGCCTCTCTTCCACTCCCTTTTATCTGTCAGCAGACTCTATAGTTTAAAAACAGTTCCTTAAACTTATGCAAAAGTAAAGAAAATAGTTGAACAACATTCACAAAGGTAGAGAGACTGTTAAATGGACCCTCCCATAATGTCACATTTGCCCATCATCAACATCTGGCTGTGTGGCCTCTGTAATCACCAGGCTGGATAACTTTTTTTTTTTAAAGAGAAGTATACTTTGCTTACAGTAAAATGCATAAAGCCTGAGGGTCCAGTGCAGTGAATTTTTACCTCTCTATGCATGCCTTTAATCCCCACCCAGATCAAAACATCAACTCTTTACATTCCCCCAGAAAGTTCCCTTCTGACCCTCCAGGTCAATAGCCCAGGTTGTTTTTAAGCAAATTAAAACAAGTATTCTTTAAAGAAAGGAATATTTTCTGTCATGGGGGCTGGGGGCTGGGGGGGTGGATCAGGGAGGAAGGCGGGTAGAGTGGGGAAAAAAGAGCAGGAGATAGGGTGGGGACATTTTGATACTTTTAGACAGACTATTTGGGTTGTGCCTTTAAAGACTAAACTCATGACTGATGTTACAAGTTCTTTAATGGTCTATGAGTATAAAGAACAGTAGGCTAGCTGTGGAAAGCCACAAGTACCAGTTTTTTAACCCTGACTGGTTGCAGTTATACTTAAGTTAACCAAGAGTCAGTTGGCTTTGATTCTGACTGCTGTAACAGTCGTTTGTTTGTTGTGACTAATGGGATCTCACGTGTGCGGGTGGAGACAGGAGCCGAGGTCCTTGGTACCAAACTGTTGCTCTGGTTTCTCTTCCTCGCAGACCCCAGCAGCGACGGGAACGGCCCTCCCACCGGTCCACAAGGTGTTCCGGAAATGAGGGCCGCGCCCCCCGACCGCCGACAGCATCCATCATTGGAGTCCAGTTATCCACCCGATCTTCACAAATCATCACCACATGGGGAAAAGCGGGCACACGTGAGAGATCCCAAAGGCTGCAGAGAGTATAGCAGACAACCCAACGAACATCACACATGGAACGGAACTTCTAGAAAACCCGACAGTGGGGCTTGCCGACCCAAGGACCGGGCACCCGAGGGACGAAGAGATGCCCAACCCGAGCGGATGGTGACCAATGGCCCCAAGAGGAGGCCCCCGGAGAAGCGGAGGGAGGGCACGAGGAGCGCTGACAACACTTTGGAGAGGAGGGAGAAGCCGGAGAAGAGGGAGGCTTCCCCGGAGAGGAGGCGAGAGCGGTCCCCAACCCGCCGGAGGGACGGCTCCCCCGGCCGGCGGAGGAGGTCTCTCGAGAGACTCTTGGATCAGAGAAGATCTCCGGAGCGCAAGAAAGGAAGCTCGCCCGAAAGGAGAGCCAAATCCACAGACCGGCGGCGGACCAGGTCCCCCGAGCGGAGGAGAGAGCGGTCCCTGGAGAAAAGGAGCAAAGAGGACAAAGGCGGCCACCGAGAGAGGGACGAGACGAGTCTGAAACAGGATGCCGGCCGAAGTTCCAGACATCCCCCGGAGCAGAGAAGGCGACCTTACAAAGAATGTAGCACCGACCTCAGTATCTGAGACCCTGAATCACATTCCAGCCTTTACCGTGTCAAAGGTTCTAAGAGGAAGCTCACAGACCTGAAATGATTTAGTTTCTTACCTAGTGAAGCGTCTGACGTCAGCCTGATGATTCTCTGACTTGCGACAAACATTTGATGCATTTGAAATCTTATAAGAAAAAAATATATATATATGAAAAGTGTTGTGCCTGATGTATCATATTAAAGAAAGTATTTTTAAATGCATACTTTTTTGGAAATTATTTGCCAAATGCTGCCCCCAAGGGATATAAATTTTGTTTCTACATAAACTGTAGAATTGTCAAGAATTGTTCCCTTTTGGGGGGAGCGACCTTTTTCTCTCCTGGTAAAATGGGGCTGTTGATCATCTTCTCCAAGTAAGGAAAATCATTGATCAAGTTTAATTAATTTGATAGAGACTTATGTAGTGAGGTAGTGCTATACTGTAGTTAGGAGTTTTTCTTGAAAAAAAGAAAAGAGCAAAAAGGCAAAAATTATATTTGTAAAAGCTGAGGACTCTTTGGAATGGATTAGGATTGCCGATGATCCTAAAATTAAGCAAACTGTATGAAGAGACTACTATCGCAAATGAAGGGTATTTATAGTTAAACGACACAGCACAAAGAAATGTTATGTTCTCAAGTTATAGTTGGCTCAGAAAACAGTTCGTACTCTCCCTGGCCGTAGAAAGGTGCCAAGAGGAGAAGGTTGGCCGCCATTACCCCAGTGCAGCCCGAGCACAGATGCGCAGGTTCATTAGTATCACCAACATCTAATAGGATTTCATTAAGGCAGTGCCATCACAGCTTTGCCCAACTACTAGAAGGAATGGATAACAAACGCCTTCTGTGTCGTCTTGCCTGATTTGAGGCGGAATAGGAGATGGAATGGGGGACAGTGTGCCTGGCGTGAGGAGTCCTAAGAATTGCCAGTACAGAAAGTATGTTCCCCCATTTTAGCGTAAGCCCGCACTTGCCCTCTGCCAAACTGGGGAGAAGGGAGTCAGTAAGCCTTGTTGGAAGGAACCTCTCTGTTCGTGTTTAAAAGAAATGAGGGTTGGGCATGCTTATTCTTAGAAATGCCAGTTTTCCTTTGGAACCATAATGAAAGTCTTCAGGATGATTGAAAGGGAGAGAAGGATGCGATTTCAGTGGTTCTAGATCTAGCTGGCAAACCTCTGCCCTTATGACCCTGTTCTTTTAGTTTTTCGACAGAGCAAAACATAGTGATTTTTCTTTGATAAAAGACCCATTCTTTTGCTATCTCACAGGAGGTTTGGTTGGGTCGGCTGTAGCCCCAGGATGCGGTTGAAATGGATTACTGCCTAGCTGAGCCAAAACCTTTGCTTGTACCTGTTGGACCACTGCAGCAAACCGCTGCTTACAGTGCATTGTGTATTTCCATAGTACTGTTTTGCATTTTCCATACAGACACAAAACTTTGCAAGTCAATCACTGTTGTTCTCATGGTACTGTTTAAAAAAAAAAAAAAAAGGAAAAAGAAAAAAAATGGAGAAAACCAGCCAATTATTACCATGTGTACAGAGTTAAAAATTGTAATTAATAGAGCCTGTTTTAAAAACAAACAACTGTTGCCTTTTTTTCTTGTATAAAAGAGAATTTATGACACAAAATTTAGCTGTGAGGAATGTGATATGTGTTTATATTTCTGAATATGGAACAAATTGATTCATTGGGATATATTTTACTGTAAACTAAATCAGGTATGTAAAGCTGTTTTAAAAATGGGAGACTATATAAGTAATTCTCTGAAACTTGAGTTGGTTTGAGTATCATCATTTCCTCCATGGTGAGCCTGCTTGTGATTTATTAAGCACTTGTTTGCATTTCTGTTCTTCATTCATTTCTTGTGGTGTGCTATGGACTTAATGCTCTTTCTGTATTGATGAAAAGCAGTATGTGGGCCAATCTTTTTATAAAACACTATGCATATATAAATATTACATTGTTCATAGCTTTATTTGACTTATGGGTTTATACATAACATTAGAATGAATAGCTATCATTGTGTGGACACGCACAAAGCAAGTTTCTTTCCCGGAACAGACACAGTTGTACATTTCTGTAGCTAAAAAAGAGGAAAAAGTCTGTGACTGCTATTTTTATCTTCAGAGTTTTCCATACAGAGCATACATTGAACTACAGTGGTAAGGCGGAGCTGAATAATGATGTTCTTTTTTCATCAATTTCCTAAGAGCCAACTTGGGGATTTTATTCCTAAGGCTCCACTGCTAGAAATTCTCTCATTCTTTCTAGCCAAGTCCATGATGTTAAATGATCGATGCTTTCAGTTGTGGTCCAGAGTTTTAAATAAATGAAATCAAGAGGTGGATTTTTGGAGTACATCGTGAAGTTAACATTTTGATGTCTTTCTTGTTGTCAGAGATGATACTTGACATCTTAAAATCTGTGTGCTACCCACCTGGGCTTGGCTCCGTCTGTGAAGACTTTTGATGTGGCAGTGCCGTCTGAGTTCCACATATCAGATTTGCTTTGGAAATATCGTACTGTACAGGGACTATGCATTAAGCAGAAAGGTAGTGTTTTCTCTGAACTACTGTAACCTTAAATTGGAGACTGATTCTTTTGAGCCTACTTTCCCTAGTTCCACACTTCATGTACATGTCTTGATGAGAGATGATATGGATGAGTATTTTGTATGATTAAATCAAACCCTATAGGAACTTCCCTCCCACCCATGACACAGTCAATGCCTGAAAGAATTTTGTGGGGAGAACTGAACACCCTACTTGTATTTTTTAAGTTTCTTTTGTGAAAGATTTTTTAATGCATTTTTACTGTAAAAAATACATGGAAATGTATGCATTCCATAACCACGATTGCTTCTGGATTGATATCTTTCTTGTCTCCGTGTTATCTCAAATATATCAGGGTCACGTAACCAAGAGAGAGTGTCTGGCTCCCAATGCGATGAAATGTCATACCATTCTGTTGAAAGGGAAGGAATGATGGTCTTGCGATAGTATTGTGCCTTGCTACTCAAAGTTTGGTGCATGGACCAGCTCCCTCCTCATCAGTGGAGAGCATGTTAGAAATTCAGAGTCTCAGGCCCCGCCCTCGACCTACTGAGTCAGAATGTGCTTTAAACAAGATCCCCAGCTAATATGAATGCCTGTGAAAGTTTGAGCTGCATGGTATTGCACAGAACCCTGGTGATAAAGCAAAACCTGCCAAGCCAAGAGTTACGTCACCTCCTAACTGTGTGATATTGGGCCAGTTCCTTAACCTCTTTTTAAGAATCAGTTTCCTCATCTTCGAAGGGGCAGACGTCATGGAGTTGTAAAAGGAAATGGAAGTGCTTAGCACACCTCTGACAATCAGAAAAATCCCCAGTAAATCCACTAAACTTTTTTTGAGGAGGATTTTCTTCATGGCGGTCGGTATTCTACTCCTTTTCATTGTCCTGGTTTATTTTCCAATCAAAACGAAGAAATACTTTCTCACTCTATGAAAATGGGGAAGAAGGACTTCTGTTTTAATTATAAAGTTAATGAACAATGTGGTTCAAACTACTTCACAAGTATAAAAATTACACTTACCAGTGTTTTGAGATAGGAGTCCAAAATGCCTTGCTTTGAAAGTTAAGATGAAAATAATCTCAAAACGTATGTTTTGGAGATAGAGATGTATGTGGATTTAGACATACTTTTTTTTGTGCGGTACGCGGGCCTCTCACTGTTGTGGGCTCTCCCGCTGCGGAGCACAGGCTCCGGACGCGCAGGCTCAGCGGCCATGGCTCACGGGCCCAGCCGCTCCGCGGCACGCGGGATCCTCCCGGACCGGGGCACGAACCCGTATCCCCTGCATCGGCAGGCGGACTGTCAGCCACTGCGCCACCAGGGAAGCCCTAGTCATGCTTTTAACTAGATGAAAAGGCTAATCAGTTAGTGAGTGATTCAACATGTATTCTGGTTGATCATGTTCGTAACCCTTTCCAATTTCCTTGCAGTTTTTGGATTGTTCCTTTGTGTGGCTTAGTAATTAGGATTTTCCTACAGAACCTGAGTTCCTGGGCACTCAAAACGGTATTGTGTGTGATACTATGTTGCTTTATTTTGTCACCGGCATGGTGATTATGGACACTGCTCACTTCCCAAATATCTCTTTTGGTATCTAAAATGGTCCCTGACTTAACTGACAATTGAAACTATTTGTAAAACCCTTACATCGCACAAGTTCTTTGCCTGCCATAAATGGTCACACCAAAAAGAAGGTACTGAGACTCAGTGAGAGCTCAGGATTTTTCCTGCTTGTGGGCAGTCTGAGACCACCTGAGGTGGTCTGCATCAATCATGAAAGGAAGAGCCCTTCCAAGTTCCTCCAGGTGATTTCTCTTATCGTCCCTCAACATCATCAGCATGTGGGTGTTCAGCACAATAGATGCTAGTGCTTTTGGAATATGTGTCATTACAAACGAATGACAAAGCTGGCCCTTTCCAACAGTTATTTGTTTTTCTTTTTCTTTTTGCAGGAGTGGGCCTTCTGTGAAAATGTTTTGACTAGTTCCACCCAGTGATGTCTTTAATGATTGTGCTCATTGGTGGGGGCAGGAGTGGTTTGATTTTACTTCTCTAGTGCAGGTACTAAGTGATCACTAAAGCCAAAGTGCAAGGTCTTTTTGAAAGTACATAGATTTAAGATTTAAGGTGGTGAAACCGCACAACTCAGGTTGGGACTTGAACCCACTGTCTTTTAATTGAGATCTCAGGACTGGTCTCAGAACTTAATGAAACTCAGGTTCTTTATGTCTCCTCACAGAAGGAATTCAGTGAGAGACAAAGTGATAGGTAAGAAGTGGATTTATTTAGAGAGATCCACATTCCGTAGGCAGAATGCGATCATCTCAAAAGGCAAGAGCGGCCCCCAGGGCATGGGGTCACCTCAGAAAGTGAGAGTGGCCAAGGGAGAAAAACACTCGGCAGAGTGTGGACCATTTCAGAAGGCAAGAGGCCCCGAAATATGGGGTGGTTAGTTTTTACGGGCTAGGTAATTTTTTGGGGGGAGGCCATGCCCCATGGCTTGAGGGATCTTAGTTACCCCCACCAGGTATCAAACCCAAGCCATGGCAGTGAAAGCGCTGAGTCCTAACCACTGGACCGCCAGGGAATTCCCTGGGGTGGGTAATGTCGTAGGCTTATGAGTGGGAGGATTATTCCAACTATTTAGGGGGGAGGGGCGGGGATTTCCAGGGATTGGGCCCCTGCCCACTTTTTGGCCTTTTATGGTTAGCCTCGGAACTGTCATGGCACTGGTGGGCGTGTCGTTTAGCTAATGTATTATAATGAATGTCCAATGAGGCTCAAGGGCCACAGGAAGTAGAACCTTCCGCCATCTTAGACCTAGTCGGTTCTAACCAGTTTCCTCTATGTCGTGCCCTGCCCCCTTCCCTCCAGTTTCAGCGGTATTAACAGTAAACGCTGGAGTTTTGCATGTGACTGCTACCTCGTACTCTCACCTTTCCGACTAACTGATAAATCTTCATTGACACATCAGGAAATAACAACTTGCTCAGCACAGCCTGGCCCTCTAAATGCCACACCACACGGGTAAACACTGCCCTTTTTGTATTTATCTCTCAGGTAAGAAATTCTCTTTGATCTCCTAGGATCCTAGAGGTGAAGGGAAAAGAGCTCAGAAAGGCTGCTGAATTAATTTCTATATGTGTAAGAGGCAAGACTGTGACTCATTTATTCTTTTTTTTTAACATCTTTATTGGAGTATAATTGCTTTACATTGTTGTGTTAGTTGCTGCTGTATAACAAAAGGAATCAGCTATATGCATACATATATCCCCATATCCCCTCCCTCTTGCGTCTCCCTCCCACCCTCCCTATCCCACCCCTCTAGGTGGTGACAAAGCACCGAGCTGATCTCCCTGTGCTGTGCGGCTGCTTCCCACTAGCTATCTATTTTACGTTTGGTAGTGTATATATGTCCATGCCACTGTCTCACTTCGTCTCATCTTACCCTTCCCCCTCCCTGTGTCCTCAGGTCCCTTCTCTATGTCTGCGTCTTTATTCCTGTCCTGCCCCTAGTTTCTTCAGAATCTTTTTTTTTTTTAGATTCCACATATATATGTTAGCGTACGGTATTTGTTTTTCTACAATTAACTAACTCAATTTCGTTTCTTTTTGTGGCTAATATTCCATTGTATATATATGCCACATCTTCTTTATCCATTCCTCTGTCGATGGACACTTAGGTTGCTTCCATGTCCTGGCTGTTGTAAATAGAGCTGCAATGAACATTTATTCTTTCAACACATTGGGGACCACTGTGGGTCAGGTACATCCTGGGACTAGAAACACCTGCTTCCTGATCTTGAAAGCTTACACTTTGGTTGGGGAAGGTGAACAGTCCAATGCATATAAACCTCTTTTCAAGGAGAAGCACAGGCTGTTATGAGAGAAAATAATCACAGATTTAGCCAGGCTGAGGAAGGTTATAATTCCAGAAGGAAGAAGAGTTAACTGGTCAAAGAGGGAGGGAATGTGGTCCAAAATGGAAGGGATGGTGCTCTGAAGGGCCATTGGGGCGGGTTGGGGGTGGGGGGTTGTTATTCTGAATTTTAGGCTGAAGTGTAATAGGAGACAACTGGGGAGGGTAACAGGGCCCCTGGTGAGCTGTATGTGTGTTGGGGGAGAATTCAGTAAAGCACCAGTGTGAGTCCAGAGAGCAATGCTTATCATGAAACAGCATCCTGGATAAGGCAGGATTGCTCATAACTGAAAAGTCCCCAGGCCCATGGAGAATTCGTTTTCTTTTCAACCTAATCCTCCTACTTTCCCTTCGCTAGAACTTTGTTAATAAGTGCAGAACACTCTCTGCCCAGTTTCTTGTGTTAAAGTCATTCATTTACTATTCTACCTGGTTTTCTCCAAGTTTACAAATTTCCATCTCACTAGTTTTTTTTTTTTCACATTCTGGCTTCAAACCTTGTAATCTTGTTTTCACTTCTTTTTTATTTTTATTTTTTGAGATTAACTACATCTTTCTCAAGCTGTAGAAGCCCAGTTAGGTATTATCCCATCTTTGTTAAACATCCCCATATTTGGATTGAGAGAGGAACCACTCCTAGAATATCCTACTTTGAAAAGCAGTGTGGTTTTGTTTGGTTTTTGGCCATGCCACGCAGCATGCGGGATCTTAGTTCCCCACCAGGGAACCCATGCCCCCTGCAGTGGAAGTGCGGAGTCCTAACCACTGGACCGCCAGGGAATTCCCAGCAGTGTTTTTTTGTTGTTTTTTTTTAATTTACGAAAGTAATTAATTCTTAAAATATTCAAGTGTGTCAGGAAAGTATAGAATAAAAGGTGACATTGTTTCTTACTACCTGTCAAACCCAAACCAGAGAAGTAACCATTAACAGCATGATTCATGACAATTATGATCTTCTTCTACTTATATACAAATGTGTATATATATATATATATATATATAGTTTGGGGGTTTGTTTTTATGCAACAAAAAATGAGCCATTAAGTACATACTATTTTATATACTGTTCCTTGAGGACAATTTTTCACATTTTTACATATATATAATATATACATGTGTTGTGTACATATATGTACATATGTACATATTATATATGTACATATATACATATATATAACATATATATACACACATATATATATTCTAATTCTCTATCTGTACTTCCTCCTGGATCACTGCAATAACTTTCTTCCTGTTCTGCCTGCCCACCTACAGACTCTTCTCCACACAGCAACCACAGCAAATCTTTTAAAATGTTAAGTGAAAGGTCAGAGTCCTTACAGCAGACTCCTTTTCTTCTGACCCTCGCTCACCAGTTCGTCATCCATACTCCAGGCACGCTCCCAGCCTCACTTAGGGCCTCTGCTCTATCTAGTCCCTGGTCTGGAAAGCTCTTTCCCCAAATATTCACAGCTGACTCCCTCGTTTCATTCAAATCTGCTCAAATCTCACCCTTCCAATGGGGCCCACTACACGTGGTTTCCTTTCTTGGTTCTCCTCTTTTCCCCTCCATGGCACTTACCAGCTTCTAACATGCTGTGCACTTTATGTACTTACTTATTATCTTTATTGTTTATCACCTGTCTCCCTCCTCTAGAAACTGGGTTAGTTTTATGGACACGCAACCCTGCACTTCGAAGGGCCCCATGCTTGATTTAATGCTCTGCCATCATCATCTTGAAATTTAGTAACTCTTAAATATGGAGCAGCACATTTGCAGTTTGCACTGGGCCGTGCAAATGATGTAGTTTGCTTTGCCTAGAATGCGAGCTTCACAAGAGCAAGGATCTTGGTCCTGAACTCTGATGAATTTCAAGTTCCCAGAAGATGATCTTATTTACAGTAGAGGCACGTAATATGCACTCAGTAAATAGAAGTATTCTCTTAGTAGTTTCATATTCTGAAGTTGAACATTTACTTAAGTAGTCCCTTATGAATTACAAAAGCATGCTGCAGCAAATAACCTTATACAAAAACTTGGTACCCTTGAGTGGTTTGGTAGAAATACTTTTGAAGGGATACATTGTGACTGCTAGTTCTTTTTTATTTCTGGTGACACCGGAATTGTTGAGACTTTGCCTGCTTTCTTTGGGAACAGCCGTGTTTAGCAACGTCCTTGCAGGCTACAGACCCATATCTCACCAGAGAGAGTTACCAAGCACGGTATAGCCACTAAAGCAACAGTTCATAGCCTTGGCTACACATGGAAAGCACCCAGGAGCTTTAAAATATGCAGGTGCCTGTGCCCACCCCCCCAGGGGTCCTGATACAATTAGTCTGCAGTGTGGCCTAGCTTGTTTAAAGGTCCCAGGTGATTCTAATTGGCCGCCGTTGCATTCTTCATCTGCTTTAACCTCAGACTGTGTGGGATTGAATGGGTCTGCTGTGTTTCTTTCTTTCTGCCTTATAATATCTACTGTTGTCTTTTTTAGTTTGCAGTATAGCAGCAGCTCAAAGGAAAGATGGTTAGAGATTATTTTCCCAGGGTAAACTCAAAAGCCTTTCAATTCCAGGAAGTTGTTAGCCAAATATAGAGATAATAAGTATATATGTTTCAATTGTGAATTCTGTTTAATATTCCTGTCACCACTAAACTTATTCATTAATAATGATAATGGAGAGACTTCTGCATTGTCAACAAGAGATCTGAACAACATCATTTAAACCAAGATTTAGCCGGAGTACTTTCACTTAAATTAATTTGAGAAATATTTTAATGGTCTTATGAAATGGGACATGTGGTATGTTAAAACCCAGTGAGAGAGAGAGAATACTGAATAATTAGCAGTCGTCAGGATGAACAATTGTTTTCTAACAAGTTCTTGCAAAGTATTTATGATTCTTCTACCCGCCATCTCCCACACAGCTTCTTTTAGCAGAAAACTTTGGGGCTGAAAAGTAATTATGCCATGGCTGAGTAAGGGCAATGTGACATTCTTAAGACCAAAACAACATACATGCCTTAGGTTTTAAGGGGTATAAAATTCTTGAGAAAATAGTGCTGGGAATAAATGCTATTTACCTAGCAGCTCCTCGATTATCATAAGAAGACTCTAACATTGATCCAGGCAAGTGTGTGGGATCCACCATTGATATGACCAGCCCTAACTCTGGACCAAAGGGAAGTATACTTGAAATAGTCATGAAATCTAGAACAAGGCAGTATCCAGTGAAAATTTCATGTGTCCAACCTATCAACTAGACAGCCCTCCCTAAAGTCACCCCTTGTGGAAGGATTTTTTTTTTTTTCTGGCTGCAGCTGTGGGTTGGCTGCTGCATTTTTTTTTTTGGAGGAATGTTTTGAGGCAGATTCTCCACGTATCCTTGGAAATGGTAACTTAGTTGACCTTAACTCCTTCCATTATCTCCTGAAAACAGAGCTTAGTTCAAAGCACTCTGTTAGCAAATATGTAGTGATGACTGTTTTCCTGGCACGGTGCTCACTGTCAAACAAAGGCAATAAAAATCCCAGCGTTCCTGAAGTTTAGTCTGACATGGTGGATGGACATTGAATGATTGAGTTCAATTGTGGTAAGAGCTGCAGATGTGTATGTGGTGCCCATGACCGTCTGTAAGAGGACAGCTTACTCTGGACAGTTCAAAGAAAGGAGGCAAAGAGAAGGAAGGACTTGCCAAGGAGAAGGGAGACCTCTGCAGAGGCCTCGTGGCAAAGGGAGTGCAGCTTGTTCCAGCAGAGAATCAAAGACCCATAAGACTAAAGATCTAGCCCAGCAAGGGAGGAAGAGGGAGAAGCAAGACTTGGAATGTGTCTGTGAGCCTTAAGGAGAGAGACCCACTGCTTATTCCCACTGGGTAAGAAAAGACAGCCCAGAGGAGCAGTTGACAGAGGACCAAGTGATCCCCTCATCACTAAAATATCTCCCACAAAGCAGTGAGAATGGACCACATTTGACATCTCTATAATCCTGAAACCTACTAGAATAACCACAGATATTTGAAAGAAAAGTCATGTGTTAGTCTCCTTTTTACAAAGAAGCAAATCTTTTATTTATTCTTCCTACAAGAGCCGGACTTTGGGTTATAGAAAGTGCACTTGGGCTGGGAGTAGCTTTGCTGTCAGTCACTTTTTTTTTTTTTTTTTTTTTTTACCAGGCAGGTCTTACTGGAAACTTTTAACACAGGGAAACATTTCCTGCAGATAGATGGGCAAAATTTTTGAGCAAGATTACAAACTCCATGAAATCACCCAGTCTGGTTTATGATGTCTTTTCCTCTCAGCATGGTTCAGTTTTATTTTAGAAATCTATTTCGTGGAGGGGTTATTTTTATCACTTGGGTGTATTCTGTTTGGACGGCTTTTGTTTCAGTCTTTATTCTTATTAAAAATTTGTTTCTCTCTCTTCCTGACTTCCACTGAAATGAATTGAATGAGAAATCCCAAACGTGCATGTCTAGAGAATAAAAATGTCTTAATTGTCCTCCCTGTTAATGAACTTTAATTTGGATTTTGAGGAAGGGTTTGTTCCTTTGTGCCCCTCCCCCAGGATGTCATGGACAGTGACGTTCAAAGATTGGGAAGTGGTCTGTTCCATTCATAGAATTTAGACCAAAAAGGATTCCCTATTTTCTACTATTTCATGATACTTTTAGAAGAAGCCAGATGTGGGCATCACTTAGAACATGACCCAAACTTTGAAAATACGGGAAGGACAAGTGAGACAAAAACCTTAACTTTTTGTTTTATGACACAAGTAATAGGTACTACATTAGCTTTGTTTTAAAAAAATCCAAATAGTATAAAAGACCCTCTTGATGATGCCCTCCCCACAAATTTCAGTCTTACCTCAGAGCTAGCCACTGTTGTCAAATCAGCTCTCTCCATTCAGACACATCACTGTACATGTGCAAAGGCATAAAAATACATATATGTAGCTAGTTTTTATCTGTGGGATTCTAAAATGACAAGTGCACGGTCATGTACATACTGCTTGTCAGTGTTGTTTTTTCTCACTGAGTGTATCTTGTAGATCTTAACGAGTTCAGTGAGTGTTCTTGTGCTTTAAACTGCTGAATAGTATTCTGTAGTGTATTAGCCTGTTCATGCTGCCGGAGCAGAACACCGTAGACTCAGTAACTTAAACAACAGCAGGTTTTTTTCTCCTCTTTTTGGAGGCTAGAAGTCCAAGATTAAGGTCCCAGGGTTGGTTCCTAGTAAGGACTCTTCCTGGCTTGCGGGCAGCTGTCTTCTCACTGTGTCTTCACATGGCCTTTTCTCTGCTATCTCTTCCTCCTCTTGTAAGGACACTAATCTTTTCTGATTAGGGTTCACCCTTATGACCTCATTTAAGCTTAATTACATCCTTAAAGACCTTATCTCCAAATGCAGTCACACTGGGGATTAGGGCTTCAACATAAGAATTTTGGGGTGACACAATTCAGCCCACAGCATTTAGTATGGATGTGCTACACTTTCTTTCATCTCTTTATCTGCCATGGGAGAAATTCCTTAAATTTTTTTTTTTTTTTAAGTTTAACTCCAGCATAATTTTGTCCCCTTGGTCTAAAAGGTACCAAGATTTCCTTCACCCCTGGGATGGTGGGAAGTCAAGGGAGAGGGAAGAGATGTGGAGGGATAGGGAAGCAAGAGATTGCCTTGTAAAATGCTGATACCCAGTTACTCATTCTCATTAGCCCACAGAGTTTTCAGCTTCTTCTCTCCCTGCTAAGAAAGTGGGCGAATCTGGCATTTCAGGATGCACAGTTGGAGGAGGTAGGCAAGGCCAGAAATGTCCTGTATGGGCTGCAAGCCTTCCTTAAAAAGTTAGCATTGCCAGTGGGAAACCTAGGAGGACCAAAAAAGCTCCAGGCCATAGGCAGACACCCCCAACTCAGTTTCTAGCCACTGTCCAGACACAGTTGTCCAGAGAGATGTGCATCCAGTTACAAAATGCCGTGTTCACTATTCTGTGCATCTTTTAGGAACCCTCTGTGTGCTTGCACACCCAAGTCCCTTGATGCCAAGGGAAAATCTGGCATTCTTTGTTCATTTAGACCAAAGAGTAATTACCCAGGGAAGATAAAGAAAAATTCTTTTCTGTGGTTAATCTACCAGGGTCCTCTGGAGGTGAGTGCTACTGGAGAGAAATACCTTGACCTTTTGACTAAGCCAGCGGTTCTCAATTTTAACCCCCAGGGCACAGTTAATGACATCTGGATACACTTTCATTGTCATATATAGGGGAGGGGGAGGGGCGCCGTGCTACTGCATTTAGTGGGTAGAGGCCAGGGATACTGCCTAACATTCTCCAATGCGCCGTACAGCAACAACGAATTATCTAGCCCAAAATGTCAACAGTGCCAAGGTTGAGAAAAACTGCTCTAAGCCAAATGATAGAAATTTGCTGGGGACTTGCAGCTGGGGAAATTATTTATTTTTTTCTGGTTATTACAAGATATTGAATATAGTTCCCTGTGCTATATGGTAGGTCCTTGTTGTTTATCTATTTTATGCATAGAAGTGTATATCTGTTAATTCCATACTCCTAATATATCCCTCCCCTCTTCCCCCTTGGTAACTGTAAGTTTGTTTTCTATGTCTGTGAGTTTGTTACAGTTTTGTAAATAATTTGTACTAACTTTTAAATTCCACATATGATATCATATAATATTTGTCTTTCTCTAACTTCACTTAGTACAATAATCTCTAGGTCCATCCATGTTGCTGCGAATGGCATTATTTCATTCTTTTTTATGGCTGAATAATATTCCATTGTATATATATACACCATATCTTCTTTATCTGTTCATCTATTGATGGACACTTAGGTTGCTTCCATGTCTTGGCTATTGTGAATAGTGCTGCTATGAACATTGGGGTACATGTATCTTTTCGAATTAGAGTTTCATCTTTTCTGGATATATGACCAAGAGTGGGATTATAGGATCATATTGTAATTCTATTTTTAGTTTTTAAGGAACCACCATACTGTTTTCCATAGTGGCTGCAACAATTTACATTCCCACCAACAGTGCAGGAGGGTTCCCTTTTCTCCACACCATCTCCAGATTATTATTTGTAGAATTTTTGATGGTGGCCAATCTGACCCAGTGTGAGGTGATACCTCATTGTGGTTTTGAGTTGCATTTCTGCAGTAATTAGCAATGTCAAACATCTTTTCATGTGCCTGTTGGCCATCTGTATGTCTTCTTTGGAGAAATGTCTATTTAGGTCTTTTGCCCATTTTTTGATTGGGTTGTTTGTTTTTTTGATATTGAGCTGTGTGTGCTGTTTGTGTATTTTGGAGATTAAACCTTTGTCGGTTTCATTGTTTGCTAAGATTTTCTCCCCGTCCGTAGGTTGTCTTTTCGTCTTGTTTATGATTTTCTTTGCTGTGCAAAAGCTTATAAGTTTGATTAGGCCCCATTTGTTTATTTTTGTTTTTATTTCTATTGCTTTGGGAGATGGACCTAAGAGAATACTACTACGATTTATGTTACAGGATGTTTTGCTTATGTTCTCTTCTAGGAGTTTTATAATGTCACATCTTATAATTAAGTCTTTAAGCCATTTCGAGTTTATTTTTGTGTATTGTGTGAAGGAGTGTTTTAACTTCATTAATTTATATATGGCTGTTCAACTTTCCCAAAACCACTTGCTGAAGAGGCTCTCTTTCCTCCATTGTGTATTGTTGCCTCCTTTGTCGAAGATTAATTGACCATAGGTGTGTGGGTTTATTTCTGGGCTTTCTGTTCTGTTCCATTGATCTATATGTCTGTTTTTGTGCCAATACCACACTGTTTTGGTTACTGTAGCTTTGTAGTATTGTCTGAAATCAGGAAGGGTTATGCCTCCAGCTTTGTTCTTTTTCCTCAGGATTGCTTTGGCAATTCTGGGTCTTTTGTGGTTCAATATAAATTTTAGGATTATTTGTTTTAGTTCTGTGAAAAATGCCATGGGTAATTTGATAGAGACTTCATTAAACCTGTAGATTGCTTTGGGTCGTATGGCCATTTTAACTATATTAATTCTTCCAATCCAAGAGCATGGGATATCTTTCCATTTCCTTGAATCATCTTCAATTTCCTTTATCAATGTTTTATAATTCTTTGCATATAAGTCTTTCAACTGCTTGGTCAGGTTTATTCCTAGGTGTTTGGTTTCTTTTGGTTTTTGTTTGTTTGTTTTTTGGATGCAATTTTTATTATTTGTTTATGGCTGTGTTGGTCTTTGTTGCTGCGTGTGGGCTTTCTCTAGTTGCAGCAGGCAGGGGCTACTCTTTGCTGCGGTGTGCAGGTTTCTCATTGCGGTGGCTTCTCTTGTTGCGGAGCATAGGCTATAGGCCTGCGGGCTTCAGTGGTTGTGGCACGTGAGCTCAGTAGTTGTGGCACACAGGCTTAGTTGCTCCATGGCATGTGGGATCTTCCCAGACCAGGGCTCGAACCCATGTCCCCTGCATTGCCAGGCGGATTCTTAACCATTGTGTCACCAGGGAAGTCCCTGGGTGCAATTTTAAATGGGATTTTTAAAAACTTTCTCTTTCTGATATTTCCTTGTTAGTGTAAAGAAACACAACGGATTTCTGCATATTAATCTTGTATCCTGCTATCATACTGAATTCATTTATCAGTTCTAATAGCTTTTGTGTGGAGTCTTTAGGGTTTTCTATAGAGTATCATGTCATCTGCATATAGTGACAATTTAACCTCTTCCCTCCCAATTTTGACACCTTTTATTTCTTTTTCCTTTCTGATTGGACTTCCAATACTACGTTGAATAGAAATGGTCAGAGTGGGCATACTTGTCTTGTTCCAGAATTAAGTGGGAAGACTTTCAGCTTTTCACCATTTAGGATTATGTTCGCTGTGGGTTTGTCATAGCTGGCCTTTATGTTGAGATATGTTCCCTCTGTACCCACTTTGGTGAGAGTTTTTATGGATTTTGAATCTTATCCAATGCTTTTACTGTTCCTATTGAGATATTCAGGTGGTTTTTATCTTTTCTTGATGTGTTGTATTGCACTGATTGATTTGCATATGTTGAACCATCTTTGTGATGCTGGAATGAACCCAACTTGATCATGGTGTATGATCCTTTTTATGTGTTGTTGGATTCAGTTTGCAAATATTTTGTTGAGGATTTTTGCATCTATATTCATAGAGACATTGGCCTATAATTTTCTTTTTTGGTGTTGTCTTTGTCTAGTTTTGGTATCAGGGCAAGGTGATGGTGGTTTCATAGAACGTCTGTGAGTGTATTCCCTCGTCTTTGATATTTTGGAAGAGTTCAAGAAGGATAGGTGTACGTTCTTCTTTGTATGTTTGATAGAATTTGGGGAAATAATTTTAAAGAATATTGACATCTTCATTTTGCAGAAGATGTAATTTTTAGACAAGCCTCCAAAATTGCTGATTTGAATGTTTCTTTGAAATGGTAGACATCTCAGTGAGCAATTTCGTTTTATTTTATTTTTATTCAGATAGCTACTGAGGCAGTCTGTTAAATTTTTTAGTTGTAACACACAGGTTTCTTGGAGGACAGTTTGTGGCATCTACAGCTCTCCTAAGTTTGATTACATATTCAGTTGGCTTATTTCTCACTATCAAGTGGCCTTTATTTAAATTTCAGCCACCAGCTGAAGCTTCACCTTGAGTTAAATGATAAGGCACACATCAGAAGGTGTTATGGGGATTAATTAGTTAACTTTTGTAAGGTGCTTTAAAGATAAGGAAAAAAAACCGACTTTGAGTTCTAACTTTTATAATTAGGCAAATCAGGCAGTTTTTAGCCATTACAAGTAGCTTTGATCCTGTCTGCCTTCTTCCTTGCCTGAGCAGTTAGTTTGCTGTGGGGAAGTATATGGGAAGAAGCAGTAGTGACCTGTAGTGGAAAAATGCAAACCTTGTTTGTGATGGCTATTTTCAGATTCTCTTTTAGTCGTGAGATGAGGAGAAAAAGCATCCCCAAGGGAAATTAAAATCCCTTAGTAGTGATGGGAGACTTCAAGGTAGTGCTTCTTAAACACCAATTCGTAAATTAGAGAAATCGTGTGTGCTCTCTCGTTCATATTTATCCATTCACTCTGTGTCCCCTCCTCCCTACCCCCCATAAAGAGGAAAGTATGATTATGAGAATCTGCTAAAAATCTCTCAAGTAAACCACAACCTATATTAGGGAATCTTTATATTCTGTGCAGACTCCTTTTTTTTTTTTACCTGTTTGGCATTTGCTTCTTTCTTCCCTTATAACCATCACCATTGTCATTGTCATCATCACCTTATGTTTGAATAATCTTTTGCAGTTTGGAAAAAAGTTGAATTCAGAATGTGCCAGGCCCTGTCCTGGGGGCTGCATGCCTCATCTAATCCTCACAACACCTATTAAGATGAGTACCATTGTCCCCAATTTACAGATGCCATAACTGAGGCTCACAGAGGCTGCTCTCATGACCATGGTCACAGCTGGGAAGCAGTGATGCTGAGACTGTTTCAAAGTCAGTGTTCTTTCCAGAACTTCATGCAAAAGAATTTTCATTGCGCTTTTTCTTTTCCAATCTGGCTTTTGTCCCCCCTGAGAGTCTAGCAGGAAAGGTGGTATTTTCTCTGTTCTCCAGGTAAAGAGACAGGAGATAAAAGTTTGCCTACAAATGTCACCAAGTATTGGTGAGTTTATCTGCTCACCTCACATATTCCTCAGCCCCTGCAATTTGGCATTCCACATTGACCCCTTATGACCCAGAGCCCTTTAAGGCTAATAGACAAGTCCAATACTCAAGTCCGAGGAGACAAGTTCAATGCTGCTTTCCTACGTAGCCTCTCTTCACTTTCTGCAGCACTGAACACAGCTGACCACTCCCTCCTTGATTCTCCACTTTGCTGTTTCCTTCCTCCCCTCTGACCTGTACTGTCCACTCCTCTTTGTTATCTCCTTGCTCCTATGTACATTTTAGATGCAGATGGCTCCCCAGGGGACCATCTTGGGCATTCTTTTCTACTTTGGTAATTCCACCTATGTCCATAATCAGTGCTTCCTAAATTTTGCTACATTTTAGAATCACCTGAGGATGCTTTTAAACATCCCAGTGACCTAGCAATCCCACTACTGGGCATATACCCTGAGAAAACCATAATTCAAAAAGAGTCATGAAAAAAAAAAAAAAGAGTCATGTACCACAATGCTCACTGCAGCTCTATTTACAATAGCCAGGACA
Source organism: Neophocaena asiaeorientalis asiaeorientalis (assembly GCF_003031525.2). NCBI lineage: Eukaryota > Metazoa > Chordata > Mammalia > Artiodactyla > Phocoenidae > Neophocaena > Neophocaena asiaeorientalis. The sequence goes on along the minus strand of NW_020173512.1, from coordinate 37,771 downwards.
TGGAAGCAACCTAGGTGTCCATCGACAGATGAATGGATAAAGAAGATGTGGCACATATATATAATAGAATATTACTCAGCCATAAAAAGAAAGGAAATTGAGTTATTTGTAGTGAGGTGGATGGACCTAGAGTCTGTCATACAGAGTGAAGTTAAGTCAGAGAAGAACAAATACCATATGCTAACGCATATATGTGGAATCTAAAAAAAAAAAGATTCTGAAGAACCTAGGGGCAGGACAGGAATAAAGACGCAGACGTAGAGAATGGACTTGAGGACACGGGGAGGACGAAGTGTAAGCTGGGACGAAGTGAGAGAGTGGCATGGACATATATACACTACCAAATGTAAAATAGATAGCTAGTGGGAAGCAGTCACATAGCACAGGGAGATCAGCTCAGTGCTTTGTGCCACCTAGAGGGGTGGGATAGGGAGGGTGGGAGGGAGACGCAAGAGGGAGGGGATATGGGGATATATGTGTACATATAGCTGATTCACTTTGTTATACAGCAGAAACTAACACACCATTGTAAAGCAATTATATTCCAATAAAATGTTAAAAAAAATCGCAGTGCCCAGATTGCACCGTAGACAATTAAAACAGAATCTCTGATCATCAGTGTTTTTTAAAAATCTCTCTAGGTGATTCCCAAGTGCAGCCAAGTGTGAGAAGCAGAACCGTGAAATCATCCTCCGTAAGTGACTCTCAGGTATGCCCTTCTAGCCACGACCTGTCCCGTCAATATGAGATATATGTCTCCACCTGCGCCCTGTGTCCCACAGCCCCCCTCAAACTCAGCTCATCCAAAGAGTAGAGTTGCTAACTTTAGCACAAAAATATGGAAGGCTTCATTACATGTGTATTTCAGATAAACAATGAATAAGTTTTTAGTATAAACATGTTCCAAGTATTGCATGGGACCTACTTATCCTTAAAAAATTATTTGTTGTTTATCTGAAATTCACATGTGACTAGGCCTCCTGCATTTTATCTGGCAACCCACCTAAGAGAAAATGATCTCTCTCTTTGAATCCCCTTAGCTTGGCGAAGAGCTTCCCCATCCTTCCTATCAACGAGGAAAAAACCTCAGAGCCTTCTTTGACCCAGTTCCTCCAACCCACATCCAATCTCCAGCTCTTTTGACTCTTCCTCTGCAGTCCCGAAATGCTTCCCACATCTCTCCTTCTCACTTCTTTGCCGGTGCTTCTACCTCAAGCCTGCCCTCTTCCCCTTGTTCTTTCAGGATTATGTCAGTTTTGTAGCTGGACCCCTTTGCACATTTACTCTTTCCTCAGATGATGTGATTTCCTTGATTTGCCAAAATAACTTTATGAAGCGCAGATCTGATCATGTCACTGTTCGCTGTAAAAGCTTCCCGGGGTCACTCACTGCTGAAGACAAGGCAGTGTGTGCCCCACAGAATCAGATCCCGACCTAACATTCCAGCAGTTAGGAAACTACCCCCGCACCCCTCTTCGAGCCCCCCAGGCATCCAGTCTTAGGAAACATCATAGCCTGGCACTTGCCTACACTTTGGTTGCCGCTTGGCCTCGAGTGCCATCCCCTTCCTAACAAAGACAGACAAACAAAAAACTCACCTTGAAGTCACCTGTGTCACTTTCTAACCCATTATTAATTCCTGTAGACTCTTCCTTCTAGCTCTTAGCAGCTGTCAACCACTTCTTCCCAGCCTCACCATTCATGCTCTTTCAAGATACTAACATCTTGAGCCTGGACTAATAAGTTAAAAGGTCTCACTTGCCCCCTTCTAGTGTGGGCCTTTTTAGAAGTAGGTCAGATCTTGTCTGTATCTATCTGGGTGGCCCCTCCCTGCTTCATCATACCCTCTCCCCTGGCTGGTCATGGTCAGTGTACACCAGCTGGACTTCAATGGCTGGAACCTGAATTTTGAAGCCCATGGGCGATCTCTGGTCAGGGGAACCATTCTTACCATGTAAGCAGCAGGCTGGCAGGGCCAGGGATTAAACAATCCAATCCTAGCATTCCCTCAACCAATGCTGGACAAGCCTTACGTGTATGACTGACACTGTTTCTTAGAGTTCCCCAGCAGAATTAAGGGTCAGTTGCCCACAATGGTAGTTTGCTTGTTAATTCACCATTCATTTGTTCCTTCTGGTCTCTGTCTGGTTTTCTCACTCCTGTTTTGGCTTTTCCTGGGATGACCTCCCAAGTACACTAGTTGCCCTTGAATCCTTGACTCAGGGTCTGCTGCTGGGGACCCCCAAACTAAGACTTAGAGACTTCTCTTAAGCATGGTTAGTTAAATAGAGGAAAATAAGCAATGCCATCTTTCAGCTATTCTAAAAATGTGATATGTTGGAACGAAGATTTTCAAAGAATCAGACAAATGAATGCCTTTTTATGATATCACAAGATTGACTTCTTTTCCTCCTTCTTACTGAAACTCATTCCTAAAGATGGGGAGAATTGTTATCATAAGCACTTTGGGGGTATGCCTGTGCAATTCTCAACAGCCTCTTAAGTGCCTCCTTCACACACAAAACAAGGGATGCTGGGAACCACGTTTATAGTCTCTAACCCTGGTCATACATGACTGGACAAGCGTGGCCCTTTGATCCAGGCTGGACCAATAAAACCCACCTACTCAGGAATATGAAGTTAGGACTTAGACTTTCTGGTTCAGTCTGACCTGAGAAAAATACACCATAGGAACAGTGGGACAGCCATTTTCCACTCCGCATTTTCTACCACGTAGGCTAAGCAACAGAAGAAGCTCGTCCGCAGAGAGAGGAAAATAAAGTGGGCAGAGATGAGAGAAAAACAGAAAGAAAGGCAAATTTGATTTATTTGGAAGGTTGATTTTCAAAGAATCAGAATCAGTTGATTTCTCCCACCTTTCCCCTGCTTAAGTGATAGCATGAGGTGTTCCATCCAGAGAGCACATGCCTGTAAGGAGCTGGTATTTGAGTGGCCAGAGGGGTGGACCAGCTGCATTGATGACCCCAATTCATGTTCTCTCTGGATTTATTCCTTTCGCCCAGAAACTTTATAGTTCCATTTCAGTATGATTCTGGGCCAGCTTTGTGACTTGCTTTAGACCAAAGAATATAGTGGAAATGATGGTGCAACAATTTGGAACGTAGGTCTCAAGGGGGCTTACGTATTTGACTTATTCTCTTGCTTCCACTTGGACTCCAGCCATGCCATGAGAACCAGCCCTGGCTAGTGTTCTGGAGAATGAAGGCCCCATGGAGGAGAACCAAGTCCTCCTAGTCAAGACCAAGCAAAACCAACCAGCCCCAGCCAACACACCAGCTGAATGCAAATACATAAGCAAGTCCAGCCAAGATCAGCAAACTAGGTCCAGATGAGCAGAACCATCCAGGGGATCACTAGACGTTGGAGAAATGATAGATGGGTATTGTTTTAAGTTACTGAGTTTTCGGATGATTTGTTTTATAGCCTTATGGTAATAATGGATAGATCTAGCTGATATGCTACCAAAACTTTCTTCCATTGGAATTACAAATGCTTAAGTCTCTCTCATGAAACCTGAAAGAAAAAGATATTATAATTCTGTTCACACGTGTTATTATAACGTTTCAACAGATTGGGAGGCTATATTCTAAATGATTATAGGGGCTGTATTGTATACATCAGAGTCACTCTACAGATAACTCACATGTCATCTGAAAGAGATTCATCCTACAGAGCAGAGCTGGACAAACTGCAGCCCATGGACCAAATCCCACCCGTGGCCAGTTTCTGTCCAGTTTTATTGGGAGACAGTCATACTCACTTGTTTACATGTTACCTATGTTTGCTTTGGGGCCACAATGATAGAGTTGTATAATTTTGAAAGACACTATATGGCCTGCAAAGTCTAAAATACACATTTTCTTGCTTCTATAGGAAAAATTTGCCTATCCTTCAGAGAATCTAAAACTGAGGTTCCGTGTCCCAGTAATTGGAAGAGATGTGCCGTATGGGTTAAGACTACAAGGGCAGAGAAACAACAATGACAAATGAGAAGCAAAAACCTGAAGTCGCAGAGTTTGATGCTCCAAATGGCAACCACCCACTGGTGTTTTTCACAGGAAAACATGCATGCAGCACGCTGCATGGAGAGAAACAGCAGGGGTTTGTTTAATTAATGACGAGTAGCAGTTTCTACTCAACGACAGAAAGCCCAGCTTGTTCTAAATATAAAAGTCACCCTTAAACTCCTTGAAAATCACTTTTTTCAGTAGTCAACATCTGAGTCTATAATCCTTTTCTCTGGAGTGCAACTTTTTTTTTTTTTAATGTAAGAAGCCATAGAGAAAAATATTGTAAAGAGATTGGTTCCAAAGAACTCTGCCACTGATTTACTGTCTAATAAATAAATGGAGGGAGAGTCGTGAAGATTAACCCAGCTTCTCATGGATGATGGATCCTAGATACTCAAATAATTCCTCCTATCAACTATCCTATTTTAGCAAGAAAATATTGCGAGTGAAAGGTGTGGGTAAGTGACATGGATAAAATTTTCTTCCCAAATTTGTCTTAACTGAAATGTCTGCGGGAAACGCATAATTTAGATAGTGGTTCATAAACCTTCGTAAAGTAAAGAACCCTATGCTGTGATTATTCAGCCTTGTGTGTTTCCCCCCTCTTTTTCTTGTCCCATTAATTGAACTGTTGCTGTGTTCAGATGCCCCCTGGAATGCTGGAGAAGCATGTCAAAAGCAGCATATCCAAGCTGGCACTATCAGTTCCTCCACCCAAACTTGTTCCTGCCCTATCTTGCCCAGCTCAGTGTAATGACAGCGGTCCCACCCAGATGTTCGTACCCCAAACTAAGCACTTCTTTGGCTTCTGTTCCCTTCATTTCTCCCATCCAGTACATCACCCAGTTCTGGCAGTTCTTCCATCAAAATATAATCTTTTTCTGACAACTTCTCCATATGCCCATTGCCATCATCACAGTCTCTGCACCAGCATCTCTCCTTAGATGCTGGAGCGAGCCTCCGTAAGCGGTCCCTTTGCTTCTGTTCTACCCTCGAGGGTCAGTTCTCCCCTCAGCAGCCGGTGAGATGAAAACGAAGTCAGAGCCTTTCCGTTTCCAAACCTTCCAGTAGTTTCTCTTGCCACTCACATTCCAAACTTCTTACCACCATCTCTAATGCCCTGCGTGATGTCACCCCTCACTGCTGCTCTGATTTCACCGTCAACCTCTTTCTTCTTCCCTGACGTCAGCATCTAACCACCTAGACTCCTTTCTCTTCTCCAAACCACCTGCTTATTCCAACCCTGTCAGTGCCTTTGCACCTGCCCTTCCTTCTGCCTGGAATGCTCTGCCCTTGGATAACCACATCACTCTCTCCCTTACTCTTCACCAGTGGTTCTCAACTGGGACAGTTCTGCCCCACAGAGGACATCTGGCAGCTGTCTGGAGACATATTTGATTGTCACACTGTGGAGGGTGCTATTGGCGTCTACTGGGTAGAAGCCAGGGGAGCTGCTAAACTTCCTACATACACAGGTCGGTCCCCATGACCAGCAGTTACCTGGCCCCAAATGTCAGTAGTGCCGCAAAGGATGTGGAACACTGCCCTGCTCAGTTCTCTGCCCAGGTGTTTTCTCCTCAGAAAAAGAACTTCTTTGATGCCTTCTTTCCGAAACAGCTTTTCCCCTTTTCTGACCCCGCTCACTTCTTATTCTCTTATTCAGTTTTAACACCACCTGGAATCAGAGTACCCATTTAGGTTTTGTGTCTCTCATCCCTTAAATGTCAGCTCCCTGAGGGCAGGATTTTTGTCTGCTTTACCACTGGTCCTTCAGTGTCCGAGGCAATGCCTGGCACACAGTAAGCCTTCAGTACATGTTGATAGACCTCTGAGGTTTGGAGAGGTTAGTAACTTTCCTAAGATCACACATGGCTAGTAAGAAACAAAGCCACCCATGCGTCTATCAGCCCCTTTAAGGCCCTGCACAGACAGACAATCCAAGGGATAGCTTTATGCTGGTCATGCAAATTGAGCTTCGAGACAGTTTTCGCAACTTTCCCCTTCCAGTTTTCCACACTCTATCCATTGCCCTATCGCAAATCCCTCCTATGTAGAAATTCTTGATCCATTAAAACTCAGATCCTCTGACCCCTTGGCAAATGGTTACTTCTCGTACCTTCTCTTCCTAATCCCAAAATGGCTAATGCAAGTGAGGTGGAAATGCCAGGCTGCCGGGAGCCACGTCAGTCTGTCAGCAAACCCCACTGTCAATATTGCATTAACTGCTTGCTTAACCTTGAGTTCTCTGTAGCTTTTCACTCCCAGACAAAAATTACCAGTCTCCTTCAGCACCAGCTTGGCACTCACAGAGGGAGATTTGAAATGATTATCCTCTTTTAAAGACAGCAGGAATTCCTGGATCCTTTTTTCATGAACATAAAATAGTGAGTGTCCTTTGTTCTTGCAAAAGTGAGGAGCTTAAAAAAAGTCATTTATTGTCCCTTCTTGACTTTTCTGTACCTTAAAATGGCTTCACATTTTATTTCTCAAAGAGTTGGCATTTCTATATTTTAACGTTGGACATTTTCACTTTGGGCTTGGCCCATTTTTCTAGATTTTCTTCAATCCCACTTCTGCTCCCCCAGCCTCCCCTACCCCGCAACGCGTCATTTCTAATGATGAATAAATAGCCATCGTAACCATGGAAATAATCTTGACCGAGAGAGCCAGTTGTCAAAGGGAGCCCCCAACTGGACACCACCAGGGCTGCAAAATGGAAGAAGCCGCTTCCTCCTTGCAAGGATGCTCCCAGACGTTTGGCTGTGGGCTTGCCTTTCTGCCTTCTCAAAAGCTGTGTGCTTTTCATGGCACTGAAGCCTGTTCTTTAATGAATGAATTTCTTGGCAACCCTCCTGGTATACAGCTGAGCACTTCATTTTCTCATTTGGGATTTCTTGTCGACCTTGACCTCCCCTGGCTCTGGCTGGGAAAGTAGCCTGCAGACTAGCCTGATTCCAGCATCACTTAGTCTGAATTACCTCTTTTTTAGGAGACAAGCTGCATTTGTTTCCCCTTCCGTAATCCCTCTGAGGTCTTCAACTTGAGAGGGGCCCTGAAGCTCTCTGAATCACATTCGAGCAGCTGTTGTGTTAGCTGCAAAATTTAAATTAGCCAAGCTCAGGAGAAAGTGACTAAGGCAGTTCATGTTTCAAGGAGGTAGTGTATCTTGAACATGAGGCTGGATGTCACAGGGTGGAAAGAACTCAAGCTTTGGGGGAAAGCACTGGTTCACATTTTATTCCATTGTGTACGAGCTGTGTGACCCAGGCTCAATCACCGAACCTCTCTGGGCTTTAACTGCCCCACAGAATGGGATTTCCTATACCCACCATTTTACAATTTGGGGCAAGAATAAGAATAGATTATGTATAGTGCCTAATAAAGTGACTGGCATTTGTATTTTTACTGAAAACCTTAACTATGGAAGATTCGTTTTCTGCGAAATGCCCGGTGTATTTGTTTCCATCTAGAGACAGTCTGAATGATGACCCTCACCACTGATGTGTTGGGGAAGGCAAATGAAGGACTGAGGTTTCTGAGGCTGGGAATTTACATTTGAAGAACATGTAGAGAGAGGGAGGTTTTTAGGGGAGAAAGAAAACGGTATTTTATGTGTTGGCAGAGTTATGGGTATGAGATGCTGTGTTGTGCTGTGGGACTGTCCATAGAAGGAGTCCGGTGACTTTACCGTTGGCTGACGGTCTGACCCAGAGACATGCCAGGGCCCTTGAGGTTCTCTAGCCTGCGTGACTCCCAATTACCAGTTTGTACTTTCCGATTCAACTCTTTGTGATGCCCAGATTGTATCTGTGCACTCGGGAAGCAATGTGTTCTGTTTTGTACTGATGTTTTTCCTGTTGTGTTATTCCTCTTTTTTTCCCTCTTCAAACAATTATCCCGTATGTGTCTTAGGTTGCACTTCCCAGAAGCTGACCACAAGGTAAACCACCGAATGCAAATAGTTGATTTGGAAGGTGATTCTGGGAAGCGCTGGGAAAGTGATGGGGAAGTGAGACGTGGAAAAGAAAGAAGCCCACACAAGGTAGATTAGTGAGCAGGCCGCCTCTGGGGGCAGCTGGGGCTTAGTCCCAGGGGCGAATCCCTGGGAGACAGTGTGTAGCATCCTCAGAGATGTTCTACCAAAAGCCAGGACATAAACTGAGCAACAGATGCTGAGAGATGATGGCTAGGGCATTAATAGCATCTGAGACAGTGGGATAAGGTGAAGAAAATAGCATCTGAGAATCAGAGGGGATCAATTCAGTTGTTGCTAAAAGAGCCCCAGAACAGGAAATAGGAGAACCAGTTTCGAATCCTCTGCCTCTACGCAGATGGGTAAGCTTGGGCGAGTGACTTCCCCTCTCTGAGCCTCAGAATTTCTCATCTGTGAAGAAAGGAGCATGGGGTAAATGATCCTGGAGGCCCCTTGCAACCTGGAGAGTCAATGGTTCATTGGATCAAAGTCCCATGATGGGCTCAAAGGAACAGGTTGATGTGCCCCACCAGCACCTTAACCAGAGATAAATCATGAGAGCTACTTTCTATTGAACACTTCCTCTGCAGAGATGGACTAGAAAGTTTACATGCAATATTTTATTTCATCTTTGTGGCAGTACAAGGAAACAGGTACTGCTTTTATCTCTAGTTTGTAGAAGAGGAAACAGAGCAAAATTGTCTAATTTGTCCATGCTGCATAGATAATAAGGGAAAGAGCTGAGGTTTGAGCTTGTGCCAGTCTAATAAATGCTATATTCTGCTACCGTCCACTTTTGTGGTGATGGCCCAGAACATCTGTGCTATAGAATCCTCTCACATGTGGGTGTATATGTGGAAATACGGTGGAACCACTTCTTCTGTAGTATCATAGGACCTATGGATTATGGATGCAGCCTAGATCTGTCCATAATATAAGCTGTGTCCTAGGATGGGAATGTCTAACTAAAGTACAGTTTTCCCAACATCATTGTCATTGTCATTGTCATCGTAGGATCAACCATTTTTTGATGAGTGACTACTTTTCTGGTACTCTCTGTGCTTTACATATGTCAACTTGCTAACTCGGTGCAACAACCCAGTGAAGTAGGTACTGTTATTATTCCTCTTTTAGATATAGGAAAACTGAAGCCCAGAGATGTTGAGTAACTTGGCTGGGTCTCACAGCTGCATACAACTGAGTAATGGGCAGAGCAAGGAGTTTGACTTAGAGCCCATACTCATTCCTTTACCACCAGTTTGCCTTTCCAGTCTCTGGTACTTACCGCTTTGGCATTTGCATTTTCACGGTGTCCTGCTAAGTTAGAGCTCAGTCTGCATTTCCCTGTGCCACCTAGAAACCAACAGAGGAGCGACTGAGAGCCATTTCAGCCAAGATGATTCAGGTGCCAGTATGTGGCTGGAAAGCGAACACTTCTGTGTTGTCTTTGTTCCCTGGTACATTCTACTTATTGCAAATGCTTTTTGCCTAAAAGAAATGGGTAAAGTCTAAAGAGCCTTTTTTTTTTTGAATGAATTTATTTATTTTATTTTTGGCCGCATTGGGTCTTCATTGCTGCGTGTGGGCTTTCTCTAGTTGCTGGTAGCGGGAGCTACTCTTCGTTGCGGTGTGTGGGCTTCTTATCGCAGTGGCTTCTCTTGTTGCGGAGCACGGGCTCTAGGAACGTGGGCTTCAGTAGTTGTGGCACATGGGCTCAGTAGTTGTGGTGCATGGGCTCAGTAGTTGTGGTTCAAGGGCTCTAGAGCGCAGGCTCAGTAGTTGTGGCACACGGGCTTTGTTGCTCTGCGGCATGTGGGATCTTCCCGGACCAGGGATCGAACCCGTGTCCCCTGCATTGGCAGGCGGATTCTTAACCACTGCGCCACCAGGGAAGTCCCGAGACTTTTTCTCTTTAAACCCATTCAGGTGCGCGGCGTCTGTCCGGGCCCTTGTTACTGTTTGGGAGTTGTGTTGCATCCCAGTGTTCTCACAGCATCTCTCCTTCACGCAGTTACTCTCGAGCTGGGGTAAGCAAGATTATTCTGCACAACCAAGTCCCGTTGGTGAAAGTGCTTCTGGTTATAGGGTCTGAGAACATTCTCTAAGTGGAGAGAGACAGGCCAAGGCTGGCCATGCAGTCTTGCATGGCTTTTTTAAAATTTAGTTATTGAATGAAAGATTCTTTAAATCTAAACATGATTTCATATAATCCCATAATAACCTTTCCCTTCCCAACTGCTATATTTCCCCTCCCTCCTTCCCTCTCCCCACTGGTAACCACCAATTGGTTCTCTGTACCCGTGAGTCTGCTTCATTTTCATTTTATTTACTAGTTTGTTGTATTTTTTAGATTCCAAATATAAGTGATATCATACAGTATTTGTCTTTCTCTGTCTGACTTATTTCACTTAGCATAATGCTCTCCAAGTCCATCCATGTTGCTGCAAATTGCAAAATTTCTTTCTTTTTTATGACTGAGTAGTATTCTTTTGTGTGTGTGTGTGTGTGTGTGTGTGTGTGTGTGTGTGTATACCACATTTTCTTTATCCATTCATCTGTTGATGGACACTTAGGTTGCTTCCATATTTTGGCAATTGTAAATAATGCTGTTATGAACATTGGGGTGCATGTATCTTTTATCTTTTTGAATTAGTGTTTTTGCTTTTTTGGGATATATACCCAGGAGTGGAATTGCTGGGTTATATGGTCATTTTATTTTTAGTTTTTAGTTTTTCCATACTATTTTCCACAATGGCTGCACCAGTTTACATTCCCACCAACAGTGTATGAGGGTTCCCTTTTCCCCACATCATCACCAGTGTTTGTTACTTGTGGTCTGTTTGATGATAGCCATTCTGACAGGTGTGAGGTGATATCTCATTGTGGTTTTGATTTATATTTCCCTAATGTTAGCAATGTTGAGCATGTGATGACTTCTTTGCCTAGTGACTCTGTATCCACTCATTCGTTCATTCATTCATTTGTACATTCATTCAAGAATTCCACACCAATTCATGGTCAGATTCTCTTTGAGGCACGATGGGGAACACAACAGATGAACAAGACATTCAGAATCCCCAAAGATCCATTGGGCAGCTTTCTAAAATACGGGACTGAGGCATAAATAAGGGAAGAACCAATTAATCATGGAATGAAATTAGGATACTATCATGAAACAAACATTAAACAGTGAAAAGTAAACCACATTAAATATTTGGCCTTCAGAAAATGAAAGGAACATTTTGGCTGTGAAATAACAGAAGCATTCCTCAGACTAGAAAAAAAGAAGGGGATAAAACACGGCATGTTTTCAAAATAAATTAATTTTAGTTGCAAATTAAAAGATGGAGAGAGTTTTTTTAGAAACTTGCTTAATTTTTTTCCTTTAAATTTTTTAGCAGGGTTAAAATTAGGTCAGATTGTGCTGGTATCTCATTTGAACTTAACCTCTGATCTTAGCCTGGAGGGCTCTCAAGGCTTGTTGTCTACTAGGATAGGTACGTTTCCTTAGATGGATGTGAAAGCAGTTTGTAATTAAGCAGGAAGAGGGAGAGAGACTGCGGTTGTTCCTGAAGGTGACAGTTAAAAGTGCTGAAGTGTGGACTTCCCTTTGTCCTCCAGAGAGGAGAGAACTGAAAGCAGGCAGGGGAAAATACTTCATTCTGAAGGTTGTTTGCCCATCCCAACCTCTGTGGGTGGTTTGCTGGATTATTTAAAAGAGCACTGGGGGTAATGCCTATGGGAGGTATCAGTGATGAAGCAGTATGTGGGTCCTGTGACCTACTGAAACAAAAACTGGTGATGGGCACTTCTGCCTGGGTTACCAAAATCCCCAGGCTGTAAATAACAATGTAAACCATGCTCCTCTACTGAAAACACATAGTGTGTGTTTATCTCAGACTATGAATGTCAACTACTGTTGACCTTATAATGTTCTGTCCACTTACCTTCATAATTGGTCCACTTCCTGTTTGGTTACCCACTTACTCCTATTCTGATCCCAAGCCACAAAGAGAATCTTATCCCATTCCTATCTTTATTTCTGACAATTGCCATGTGTCCTCTATCTTCGAAGATTGGCAAAATACAATCTGAGTTAAGGAGTCAATTTTCATGCAGTAGAGGTGCTACTGTATCAACTCACCTATCTATAAGCCCTCTACCCCGAAAACTCATCACTTTGGAAAAGCAGAGAAAAGCCAAGATGAAGGAAGAAGAGACCCCGTGGAATGGAGTCAGAAAGCCCAGGCACACAATCCCATAGAGACCGTGTGGAATGGAGTCAGAAAGCCCAGGCACACAATCCCATAGAGACCCTGTGGAATGGAGTCGGAAAGCCCAGGCACACAATCCCGTAGGAGAATTCTTCAGGCCTGGATCAATATTCAGTTTGTGCTTATTGGATGTAATTTTAACAAGTTGATTTAGTTGCGCTCTCAAATCAGAAGATTAATTATAGTAATTACTCTGGGGTAGTCAGAGTGGATATTCCAGACCAGTGCTGGCCAACAGAACTTTCTGCACTGATGGAAATGTTTTGTACCTGTGCTGTCCAGTATGGTAGCTGCCAGCCCCATGTGGCGGTGGAGTACTTGAAATATGGCTAATGTGACTGAACAGCTGAAGTTTCCCTTTTCCTTAATTTTAATTAGTATAAATTTAAATCTAAAAAGCCACCTGTGGCTGGTAGCTACTATATTAGACAGTGCAGCTCTAAACAGACTCATTGGCTATAATGAAGTAACCAGAGCATTACAGGATAAGGCCATTTAGTGTAGAGACAAAGAGGCTCCTAAAATACCAACAATTGCTGAACCTCATTGAATTATAGCCCTGGTCATCCATTTGTTTATCTACTCTTTACTTGATAAACACTTATTAAGCAGCTACCGTGCTTGCACGGTTCTCGGTGCTGGGGATAAAACAGTGAACAGACAGGAGAGAAATCTTTGTCCTCGTGCAGCGTATATTTTAGTGGAGGGATGTATCCACTAAATAAATAAGTAACAAAAACATATAAGATGTAAATTGATGATGAGGGATATGTACAAGTGAGGGAAGAGTGTTGGGAGGAGGGGATGTGGGAGCTGCAATTGTAAATAGGAAGGTGGAGAGGATCTCACTGACAAGGTGAAGGAGGAGGGTCAAGCTGTGGTTACCTGGTGACAGAGCCCGCCAGCTAGAGAGAACTAGAAACTCAAAAGTCCGGAGTTGGGAGGGTTCCTGGTAGGTTCAGGGAACAACAGTGGGATGAGTATGGTGCATAGGAGACTAGTAGGAGATGGAAACAGGATGGAAGCCCTGGAGGTGATATACATTGCTGGTAGAGCCATTAGCATTTACTGACAATTTGGATGTGGCCTGTAAGAGTGAAGGGGGAGTCCAGGATGATTCCAAGGATGTTGGCCCAAGCAAATCAAATGATGGAGTTGCCATTTACTGACTTGGTGGACCATATTTACAATGTAATCTTGATGAGATGGTCAGCCACCATTTCCTCGTGCTGGATCCATGGTAGACATTGAGCATGGGCTTGAATGTGGCCTCAGAATCATTCTTAACATAGTTTTCCTGGAAGCCAATATGTGTCAAAGTTGGCACTCAAGATGAAACCATCACTGGATTCATTTGTCTATGACTCAGGTAGAAAGGTGGGAAAATATGTTACCCACTTCATGAAGAGTGCTAGCCAAGAAATGACTTAATTTCTATAAAATATAGTTCATTAATATGCTTCAGTTCTCTGCAATTCCTTACCCTGGGAATCCGTGCAAGGAAGAGTTTGGCCAAAGTATGCAAAATTATCCTTGGAATCCTCTGCCATCCGGACGGTAACATCTTTCATTGTAGAGTGGACACTACAGGATGATTCTTTGAAGGGCAGGAGCCATGTTCCATTCATTTCCATGTGTCTAGAACTTGGATCATTACAAATGATTAATAAAGTTGGTTACCTTGAACATTTTTGAATTAGTACGGGGTCTGATTTTAAAGTGACCTCACCACATTATGTAACACTATTAAGCATTTATTAAGTACCTACCTTGTGCTGGATACAGAACTGTCCTTTAAAACAGGTGAAAGAAAAACTGTCAAAGTCAGGACAATGGTAAGGGTCAGAAAGTGGCCCCCAAAATACTTTGTTCTCTTACTCCATGACCTGGTCTTGAAAGGAAAATTTTAACCCTCCACTGGCTTCCTGGCACCTTTCAAGTAAAGCACCAAAGTTTTTACCATGGTCTGCAAGGCCTTGCCAACCTCTCTGACCTTCTTTCTTTCTTGTTGACTTCTCTGGTACGTCCCTGGCTTCCTTTCTGTGCCTTAAGTACACCAGCCATGGTCCTACCTCAGGGCCTTTGCATTTGCTGTTCCCTTTACTTGGAACTCTTCCCCTGCATCTCCCCAACTTCCTTCACGTCTCTCCGCAGAGTGGATGTGTTCGACCTTTACCTCCCTTGACATCTCTTTTTATTATCTTACCTTGTTTATTGTCTATGTAATTTTTTTAAATCGAAGTATTTACAATGTTGTGTTAGTTTCAGGTATACAACAAAGTGATTCAGTTATACACACACACACACACACACACACACACACAGATTATTACAAAATACTGAGTGGAGTTCCCTGTGCTATATAGAAGTTTCTTGTTGTTTATCTATTTTATATAGAGTGGTGTGTATCTGTTAATCCTGAACTCTTAATTTATCCCTCCCTCCCTTTCCCCTTTGGTAATCATAAATTTGTTTTCCATGTCTGTGGGTCTATTTCTGTTTTGTAAATAATTTCATTTGTATCATTTTTTTTAGAGTCCACATATAAGCAATATCATATGATATTTGTCTTTCTCAGTCTGGCTTACTTCACTTAGTATGATAATCTGTAGGTCCATGTGTGTTGCCACAAATGGCATTATTTCACTCTTTTTATGGCTGAGTAATATTCCCTAGTATATATGTACCACACCTTCTTTATCCATTCATCTGTTGATGGACATTTAGGTTGTTTACATGTCTTGGCTATTGTAAATAGTGCTGCTATAAACATTGGGGTGCATATATCTCTTTGCATTAGAGTTTTGTCTGGATATATGCCCAGGAGAGGGATTGCTGGATCATATGGTAACTCTATTTTTAGTTTTTTAAGGAACCTTGATACTGTTCTCCATAGTGGCTGCACCAATTTACATTTTCACCAACAGTGGCGGAGGGTTCTTTTTTCTCCTCTCCTGCGTTTATCATCCGATACAATGTATAATCTGGTATAATTTTTCAGTTTGTTTGTTTGTTCCCTGCCGTCCCTCAGCACCCAGGACAGTGCCTGGCATGTCATAGGTATCCAATACATATTTGTTAAAAGGATGCATATGGCAAGATAGAGAACACTAGCCATGAACACAGACAGAAAAGATGCTGTATCAGTATGGAGATACTGAAAGTGTCCTGCATATCTGTGTTCTGCCCCTCAGCCACTGTGTAACTCTTTGTATAGGTAGCTTCAAAAATGGCTCACGTGATCCCTGTCCCCTGGTGTTCATCCCTTTGTGTAATTGATCCCCTCTCCTTGAGTGAGGCTGGGCCCTAGTGACTCACATTAACAAATCAAATTTGGCAAAAGTGATGGGATAGCATTCCGAGATTAGGTTTTAAAAGACTGTGGCTTCCTCCTTGCTTGCACGTTCTTTCTCCGACTCCTCTTGCTTTCTCTCCCGATGAAGCAAGCTGCCATGCTGTGAGCTGCCCAATATAGAAGCCCATGTGGCAAGGAGAGAAGCACAACTGCCAGCCAACAGTCAGGGAACAACTGAGGCCCTCAGTCCAACAGCCCGCAAGGAACCTAGTCCTGCCAACAGCCATGAGTGGCTTGGAAGCAGACCCTTCACCAGTCAAGCTTTGAGATAAGACTGCTGCCCCAGCAACCCCTTATTAGAGCCTGTGAGAACATGTGGGCCAGAGATTCATTAGTAACCAGACTTCTGACCTATAGAAACCATGAAAGATAAATATTATTGTTTTAAGTTGCTAACCTTTGAGGTAATTTGTTATGCAGCAATAGATAACTAATACATTTTTAATGAGTTCTTTTAAAATTTTATTTATTTATTTATTTTTGGCTGCGTTGGGTCTTCGTTGCTGCATGTGGGCTTTCTCTAGTTGCGGTGAGCGGGGGCTACTCTTCGTTGCAGTGCTCAGGCTTCTCATTGTGGTGGCTTCTCTTGTTGCAGAGCACAGGCTCTAGGCACGCGGACTTCAGTAGTTGTGGCTCACGGGCTCTCGAGTGCAGGCTCAGTAGTTGTGGCTCACGGGCTTAGTTGCTCCATAAAACTTATAAAAAAAAAATAGTGCTTACCTCATAGACTTATAGTGAGGCTTGAATGCGTGAATATTTACAAAGGGCTTGAAGCAGTGCCTGCCACTCACTAAGTCATTATAAAATTTAGTTTTTATTTTTAGCACAAATGGGGTCATACCTTAGGTAATGTTGTACAACTTACTTTTTTGAAAACAATACATCTCGGAGAGCTTAGAGACAGTATTTTCTTTTTTTTTTTAATTAAACTTTTTATTTTGAGATAATTGTAGATTCACATGAAGAAAAAATATAGAGATCCTGGGTACCCTTTCACAAGTGTCGCCCAGTGGTAATATCTCGCAGAACTACAGTAAAATATCACAACCAAAATGTTGACATTGATACATCAAGATACAGAACATTTCCCTCACAAAGACCCCTCATGTTGCTCCATCTACATCTCTCCTGCCCCACCCTCTCCTTAAACCTGCAACTGCTAATCTCCTCTGTTTCTATTATTTTATGATTTCAGGAATGTTATGTAAATGGCATACCGTAGAGTGTAACCTTTTGGGATCTACTCTTTTCACTCAGTATAATTCTCTGGAGGTTTGTTCGGGTTATCACATGTATTCGCAGTTCCTTTTTTTGCTGAGTCATGTTCCGTAGTATGGATGTACCACACTTTAATTTTTTGCACCCATTAAAGGTCATCTTGCTCCCTTCCAGTCTTGGGCCATTAGGAATGTTATAAACATTTGTATACAGGTTGGACTTTGGCTTCTTCAGCTCAAATTGGGGGATATATAAGGCAAAAAGAAAAGCCAGGGCATTTACCACTGTGTCATTTCTTTGATCTCTGATCCCTAGCTGAACTGCCTTCTTCATTCCTTTTAGAGTTTCCTTATGTCTGTTTTATATATAATGTGCGGGGTTTTTATTTATACTTAGCAGGAAGACTAGGGAAAACTATGTCTATTCCCTTTTCCTGGAAGCAGAAGTCCCAGCATTCTTTTTAACTGGTGAGTATCACCCTATAGTATGAATGTATGGATATATCATAGCGTATGTCATCCATCTTCAACATTTTCCCATATTTTTACTCAAAAAGCCATGGTCCATAGAATGGCCCGGTACTCGTCTTTTTGTGCTCCCATGAAGATGCTTTTCTATGATATTAACCACAGTTGAATTGCTTGATCAAAGGTTATAAACCCTTTTTTGGTTGTTATTATGTAAGTTTCAGATGTACAGCATTATAATTTACCATGTATAAAAGGGAATAAACTCTTATATTTTGATAGATATTCCAAATTGTTCTGTAAAAAGGGCTTTCCCAGTTGACACTCCTACACATCCTAATATGCACTGGATAATATTCTATGGGCACTGAAGGCTAAGTCTACACTCACCTGATGTTTAGTAGATGCAGGTGAAGTAAAGTGAGGTAGATCTATTGTGACCTGTATGTGGGCTCAAACACGGGCGCATCTTTTCCTGAATCTCAGTGCTAAGCATTTAAAAAGCTGGCCAGGTGACTGATGAGAAGCTGGTCCCACAGCTCTTTGCTTCAGTGTACCAGTGGTGAGGGCCTCATTGAGTTGATTAGGGAGCTGTGTCCGCTGATGGGATGATTCATAACCAAGCCCTTCTCAAGCTTGTGAAAGAGTTTGATTGGCTGGGAAAATCAGACTGGGCTCAGAGCCAAGAAGAAACCAGGCCATAAGTCTAAAGGTGAGTGTCTCACTAAAGTTCAGGAAGATGTTAAGGGTCCCCTTTGTTGTGGAGAGAGGAAGAGAGTTGAGTGGTAAGAAAAGGAGGAGTGATGGGTCCAGGGAAGCAGAACCACAAAACTACGAAGATCTTACCAGGCAGAGGGAGCAGATTGTGTAGATGTATTTGAAATCATGGTGATCTGTGTGGGCACAGGTAGAGAAATCCCTGTAAGAAAATAGGCCCAGATTCACCCTTGTGGGAAAGGGCTATTGGGAAGAGGCTGAATATCAAACTGCCAGGGATGCCCTGGGACAAATTGTTAGCTTTTACGTGAGAAAAAGGTAGGAGAAATTTTGGATCTGATACTTTACAAAGGGACAGGATTTCAAAGAAGATGAAGAGCATTCTAGAAAGACAGCACAGTACTTACTGTATTAGTTTTTTCTGCTGGGTAACTTAGCATCTTAAAATAACACGTTTATTACCTCACAGTTTCTGTGGGTCAGGCATTTGGGCAAAGCTTGGCTGAGTTCTCTGCACAGAATCTCAAGAGGCTGTAATCAAGTTGTTAACGAGGGCTCGTTCTCATCAGAGGCTCAACTTGGGTAGGGTCCATTTCAAAGTTTCATTAAATTGGTGACAGAATTGATTTCCTTGACGCAGTAGACTTCAGGGCAGATTGCTTCTTTAAAGTGAGCAACGGGGCTTCCCTGGTGGTGCAGTGGTTGAGAGTCCGCCTGCCAATGCAGGGGACACGGGTTCGTGCCCCGGTCCGGGAAGATCCCACATGCCGCGGAGCAGCTGGGCCCGTGCGCCATGGCCGCTGAGCCTGCGCGTCCGGAGCCTGTGCTCCGCAACGGGAGAGGCCCCAACAGTGAGAGGCCTGTGTACTGCAAAAAAAACCAAAAAACCAAAAAACAAACAGGGACTAAAGTGAGCAATGGAGAGAGAGAGAGAGAGATTCCAGAATGAATCTGCTAGCAATAAAGAATCTTATATAACATAATCGTGGGGGTAACATCCCATCCCCTTTGCCTTATTCTGTTGGTTGGAAGCACACACTTAAGGGGATCAGATGATACAAAGATGTGAACACGCCAGGAACACTGGGGACAATGGTGGCCCACTTGTCTGTCTGCCGCACTAGCGAAGACGTGGAAAGTTATTAGAATATTGGCTTCAAGAAAGAAGGGAGGAGGTAAAATGGCTGTTGATGGCTATTGGAGATAAGGATGGATCTGAAGTTTCCCACACATTTTTTTTTTTTTGCGGTACTCGGGCCTCTTTCCCCTGCATCGGCAGGCGGACTCTGAACCGCTGCGCCACCGGAGAAGCCCCACACTACATTTTAAGGAGCTTGAAGGCCAGTTTGAGAGATGTGCCCTTTTGTCATGTGGAGTTCTTAAAGGACCTTTCCATCCTTGGCCTCATGGTGCTTCCTGAAGCTAGCATCCTTGCTCAACAACCCATTTTTTATTTCAGTTCTCTGCTTAGATACTAATTTCCCAATCAATCATTTCTTTTTAGAAGTGTTTTAGAAATGAAATGACAATTGCATTTAAAGTGAAGTATCTACATTGAATTAACCTTGACCATTTTCTGTGGTTTCATTATTTGGGCAGTTGTTGAAGTCAAATACACAAACTCATCCTGTATTGAGAAGGAAGACAATAGGTAACCTTTTCTGTACCCTGACTCCTCTGTGGAACTAATTGTAGAGAATAGAATGTGCTGCTTGCTCAGTGCTTTGTGTCTCTGTCCTCTCCTGTGTCTGTTTAAGGAGCTCTGTTAGAAAAGGAAAGATTCTTTGGAAGTGTTCAGGAAGGTAAAAATTTATGTAGATGGAGCTCATTTGGACTATGTCATAAATAGTTCTCAAGGATTATAAAAAGGATTGAAAAATACCAGCAGTGCCAAATGAAAAAGTTCCCAGTAGGTGGAATTTATAAGCCTCTCAAATAGTGATTTGCACTGCTTTAATTGTCAGAATGTTTTGTGAACTTCCATATGATGGTGGGCGTGTACCTGTTAGCTTCCCTTGGTTGATAAGATGTATATTGACCAAAAGTAAAATTTTTATAACGAATTTATAACTTTTTGAAAATGACAACCCCATTGGTGATTAATTTTTTTTTTTGTCTGTTTGATAAGGACTTTCTTTTGGAATCTTTTTGAAAGCTATGGACTTTTTTCCTGAAAAATGCTGACAGAAAATGACATACTGTTTCAGAGTGTTTACAGACCCCCTTGAAACCCCCTATCGTGGACAGCCATGGATTCTACATTAAGAAACCTTGGAACGTCCCTGGCAGTCCAGTGCTTAAGGCTGTGCACTTCCACTGCAGGGGGCATGGATTTGATACCTGGTCAGGGAACTAAGATCCCACATGCCACATGGCGTGGTGAAAAAAAAAAGGAAAACTTGAGTTACATATATTTGGAAAAAATATTAAATTGAAATATAAAATATATAACTTAGCCTGTATCCAATGATAGACATAGTTATGGATTTGAGAGTCGCTCTGGGGATATTTTGGGCTACTGATCTAAGTGATAAGAAAGAGCCTTCAGTACATGTTTTGGTCTTTGTGTAAATCCTGGATGCAGAGGATTATGAAGACCCTGCCTTGTGTTTATATTGGAATTTTGTTTTCTAATAATGTGTGCATTTCTCTGCAGGGAAACTTTGTTTTTCATCATGATAGTGTGGGAGACATTAATAGTTTACTGGGGTTAATAGTGAAGATAAAATAATAATGCCATTGGCTGTTTGTGTCTGCGTGCACAGGTATGACAGAGAGATAGACAGAGAAAGAGACGGAGAGAGAAAGAGAAAGATGGAAAAAGGCACACACATACAGAGGCAGAGAGACACAGAGACAGAGAAACAGGAAGACACACAGAGATACAGAGAGAGCCAGAAAGAGAGAGGTGAGGGAGAGAGAAAGAGAGACAGAGAAAGACAGAGAGAGACATGTAGAGAGGAACATCAAGAGAGAGATGAACAAGCAGAGAGAGGCAAAGATAGATTCACATGGAGACAGAAATGGAGTCAGGGAGGGAGGAAGATTTAGAAGTAGAGATAGAGCCAGGGACAGAGTCAGTCAGTCACATTGCTGTGGAGACCGACAGACAAGCATGACACGGGCAGAATGAGAGGCAGAGAATTTCCCAGCCTGTGAACACCCGGGGGTGCTCCTATCTGCTTACCAGCAGCGGGGTAGCAGTGCTGTGCTTTATCACCAAGTCTGGGCTGTGAAGGGGCTGACGGATGATTAAACAAAGAGGCCAGGCCCTGCTGGGTGAGTTACTTCCTAGGTATAAATTAGCCAATTGAGGAGGGACATCAGTACAGACCTTGTGCTGCCATTTGTTAAGCCCTTGTGTGGGACTGTGCTGCTGGGATGGAAGGGATTGATGCATACCTCTTAGCCTTCCCGGAGTTTTTGTTGAATTTCTGAAAAAGTTTTGCTGAACTTCTGGAAATGTGTTCACCTCTTCTCTCCATGAATGCGAGGATGAACATCTAAAACAAAACATGCTTTCAACTCTTCCTAGAAATTTGCTAATCTTTTTCTCTGAATACCTGGTCTGTGAATGTTACATAAGGCAAAAAAAGTTATTTAAAAAGGCATTATACTAGTCTTTCATGGGGCATCAGTCAGGGTCAGCATTAACGTCCAGAGAGAGATGGAAAATTTGGTAGCAACATCTTTTGATGTTCAGAGTATTACCCACTGGTTCCCCACACAGTAAACAGCTGCAATTCATGCCGTGACTTTTCAGTGCCTTTAATGTCTTGTAACATGAAAGCACTTGGAGTTTAAAATCTTGCTTGGAAAAATGATAGCTCATGTCTTAGTGCATATGTCCCTGATAAACATATGCTTTGAGCAGGTATTCAATCTCTCCTACCTGCTGAGTTGATGAAAACTCTAGAGAATTTACCAGAAAGGTTCCTTTTCATGTGTCATCATCACATTGCATTAGGACCTCATTTGTGTCAGGGGAATGACTTACTGTTCAGTCAACCTTGACACGAGCACTTTTCCAACCACCAAAATTAAGCATCAATACTTCTGTCCATCCTGGGACTCACTAACTTGAGAAACTATGGATGAGAGAATAGAAGTGAAAATCAAAATCATCCTGATGAATTGTAGTCTATAAATAAAGATGGGAATTTAGTGGATACTTATGTTATGAACCATCTTTAAAGGCTGACATTTTACAATAAGTGGCCAAGAAAGTGAGTGATGTGAAAGGAAGACATTTTGGAACAGCAGCCTTGACTAAAATAGCTGGGATTAGGAACTGTGTCTGTCTTGATGATATTATTTAACATGTTACATTCAGAACAGTGCCTGGCTCTTAGTAGGTGCTCAAATCATATTTTTAATGAATTAAGTGAACAAATGAATAAAATTAGTGTTATGTTAATCAGAAATATGAATATTTTAAAAGAAGGACATAGAAAATATTTTTTTAGCAATATACAATTGTTCATTTTAAAGAGAAGATGGAGTGACAGGAATTTCAAAAGACCACTGGTTGATAATGCAAAACAGACATAGCTAATTCTATGACTGGCAAAAGCATTTAAACAATCACTTAATTTGGCTTCTTCCTATACTTTCAGCCCCCATACTCTTTGCTTCAATAAAATAGTTTGCCTTGATGAGAACTGAGTCATTAGGGGTGTATCAGGGACCCTGGCTCTTTGGTTGAAAAAAGATAACTCTGTGAAATTCACACATACATGTAGTATGTAAACCCTTTACTTTTCTAGTGAGATTACTATTGTTCAGGCAATTGTCATATTTCAGGAGCATCTATTAAAAGTACTTTCCATTTACTCTGTGTTGGACATTGTGTTATATGTTTTATATGCTGTTATTTAAACATCAAAGAATCTGCGACGTTAGATATCATCATCTTTGTTTCCTCACAAGGAGAATGAGGCTCACAGAGGCTCTGCAATTTGCCCAGGTTTGCTCAGCTAGATTGGGAATGGAAGTTTACACAGAAACACTTTCATTACATGTCCAATTACTCTTATTTGCAAACGTTAACGTCAATGCTAAGCTCTTTTGTCTGTGACATAAATACTTCACTGTCTGAGAATGTCCCAGATTAATTCTTTTATTCTGTGCTATGAGGTCTGTGCCTGTCTATCAGTGTTAATATTAGATTATTAACTCTTAAAGGACAGAGCTGGCTCCTAAACCTTTTCACAAAGTACCTGGCTTTGTGTCCCCAGAGCTGGACACTTAGAGTGCACTCAGTAATTTATCCAACAAGTCAATGAATGAGTGAGCAGGTGTCACACGTAAATTAGGACCTTTCCTTTGGACCCATGAAACCACTTTTAATGTATAAAAATAAGTTTGTGCTTTACATGCTCATTATACACAGATTCCAAAGTATCAGGGAAAATGATCAAAAAGGATGTTGAATTTCACATCAGGAAAATTACATTCACATTGTAATGCCGATGAGGTACATGCTTCTGCTGTCTCGCGGGGCCAGCAACTCGTGTCTCATTTTCCAGGTTGAGCATTGGCGATTTCAAAGTTCCTTAGGGAGCAGTTGGGAAGAACTCCATGGGGAAGGGGCTAGCATGTTTTCTCTGCCTATTCCCAAGACTTTTACTATAGCTATTCTTTGGGGGCTAGTTAACATTTTAAGCCACAATAGCTGATTTTCTTCACTATTCTTAACTCCCTTAATATTTGTGTTCATGTTCTACTACCCTTCCTGTGGGTTTTTTAAATGTCAAATTGTAGGGGGTGGGGATACCTCACAAAAAACCTTATTCTTCAATGAAATCTTGGGTTTTCTTTTACAGGTGCCCATGAAGTGGTCCAGACTGGTATATCGGGATTGTAGCTGACTGCTTGAGTGATGGTTCAATTTCTGTATCCACAAGACTGGGTCACAGGGGGCTCAGATATTTGGTCAAACATTCTTGTGGGTGTGTCTGTGTGTTTTTAGGTGAGATTAATATTTGAATTGGGAGACTGAGAAAAGCATATATTGCACTACCTAATGCGTGGCCCTCTTCCAATCAATTGAATAGAACAAAAAAGCTGACTTTCCCGTGATGAAGGGGCAAACTCCTCCTGCCTGACTGCTGAGCTGGGACCTTGCTTTTTTCCTGGCTTTGAACTTGAATCGAAACATTGGCTCTTCTTAGGTCTCCAGCCTGCTGGCTTTTGGACTGGAGTTTATACCCTCGGCTCTCCTGTTTCTCAGGCCTTTGGATTTGGCCTGGACTTTTACCATTGGTTCTGCTGAGTCTCCAGCTTGTTAACTGCCGATCTTATGACTTTTCAGCCTCCATAATCACGTGAGTCAATTCCTTATTAAAAAAATCTCTTTATATGTATATCTGTATCTTTATCTGTATCTATATATCTATATGTATCCTGTTGGTTCTGTTTCTTTGGAGAAGTCCGACTAATACAGCTTGTAATGAAAAAGCCTGTAAAACTTAAATAGTAAGGCATTATGCCTCACAGAAGAAGTGTCTGGGAGCTGTCAGTATTGGGTCAACATGGCAGCCCGGTGATCAAGGACCCAGGCTCCCTCTCTGTTCCTTCTTTGCGGCTCTGTGTGGCTTTGTTCTTATGCTCACAAGGCGGCCGTTGGAGGGACAAAGGCTAAAGGGGCTCATGGGAAGCCTCATGTGGCAGCATGGCTAATAAATACCTCATTGCCGGACTTACTAGCTTACAGCTGTCACATGGACACACTTGCCTTCCGAGGGTCTGGGAGATAAAGCGTTAGGTCATCATGTTACTGCTACAAATAGATTTTGGGTTCTGTTAGGAAGAAGTGGGGGATGGATACTGGACAGGTCACTAGAAATATTCTCCACATATTGTTAAGTAACTATGACATAATCAAAAGGAGATTCCAGTACTTCATTGGCTTTGGAGATTATGTGGATTCACAATCCATTTGAATTAAATATCATATATAGGTTTCTTCAAGCCCAGTGCATCAAAAAACATTTTTAGTTAATGAGGGAATATACTTATATTTACTGAGCAGCTATGATATGCCATGAGCAAAGCCTTTGCTTTCTGTGTTATCTTTTCTGTTTCTGTTGTCCTCATCTTAAAAATAGAGAAAATGGGCCTCAGAGAGACTTTACATAAGTTGTTTAAAATTGCACAGCAAGCTAGTAGAAGAATCTGGTTAGAACATTGTGCCTTTATAAAACACTTATGAAATTCTTGTTCTTATAAGAAAACATATAAATTATGTGTAATAACATACGTGTGTTTAACTCTGATGCTTAGCACAGTGTTTTGCAGTTAGCAAGCTCTCAGTAAATGTCTGTTGATCATATCAGTTTTTTCAGTTGCAGTCACTGAAATTGATACTCCTTTTACAGGATCTTCTCTAAGTCCCAGTCTAGAAGCGCCAGCTCACATCTGAAGCCAGAAAATAATCTCATCAGTAAAAATTATAGTCAGAGCATTCAGCAACTGTTTGCTGATTACCTATTCTGAGCCAGGTCCCTCCTAAGCCTCTTTTATTTTTCCAGTTATGTGTTCTGTGCGCTGCATTCTGGATAAGTGCCTTCTGTCTTCCAGTCCATTTATTCTCTTTATATGTGAGCTCCTGCCCAATCTCTATATTGTTTTAAATTTCAGTTATTGTATTTTTAATTTATGCAAGTTCAATTTGGTTCTTTTTCAAATCTGCAGTAACACTTTTTAGAATTTCCTGTACCCTTCATTCATTTTCAAATTTATCTCATTTCCTTAAACAAAGGAGCATAGCTTTCTTTTAATACTCGATGTCTGATAATTGCAGTATCTGAAGTACTTAGGTGTCTGTTATTTCTGCTGGTTCTCGTTCATGGTATATTATTTCTTTATATAGTTGGTGTCTTTGTGTGGCTCACTGCCCTTAAACAATTATTTGTGTGTGTGTGTGGGGGGGGACTTCCTGATGACCAGAGAACTATTTTAAGTTAAAACCATGGCATATATTTTTTTGATCACTTAGGTGTTGCAAAATTGGGACTGTAGACCCTCAAGAGAGCTTATCCATGGTTTACACCCTCTCAAGGACGATTCTCTTTGTTTTCTCCTTCCTTTCTTTTCTCCTGCTCTGCTTAACACCAAGGTACTTCTCCCAAAAAACTACTGGGGTGGAAGGAATGGGGTGGAAATACTGATGGTTGATCCTTTCTGTGATGCTGTAGCCCTTTAAAATCTCAGCTTAATGCATAAATGCGAGATGGTTTACCAGACGCACAACACTGAATGGGCCCCATGCTTTAACTTTTGTTTCCCTCGTGCCACAAGGCCTTCAAAAACACAGCTCCGTTTCTTCCAGATTGGCAAATGCCTTCAGAAGTAAAGCAAACCATAAATTTTCCATTTACCTTTCTAATTTTAATACTTACTTGGTATTTCCTTTCTATTTTGTCAGCTCTTTGATGCTGTTACAGGGTTACAAATGTTTAATTCAGCAGTTTTAGCTGTTTCAGTGGGAGAGCTAGTCCAAATAACCTGGTCTGTCATTGTCACCTCATCAGGCTTTTAAAGAATCGTCTTTAAACATCTTTAATAACTTTTTTCCTTTTATAATCAGGAAAAAAACCCTAAGAAATTCAGGAATTTTTCTTTCCTTTTGTCTGACTTATGTTCTATTCTTTTCTGTTGTTTTTTTTTTTTAATTTTGAGATTATTTCTAACTCTCTGGGATTCTTTTTTTTTTTTCCAATGGTACCATCAATTTCAGAGTGCTAAGGGAAATGGAGTGAGCATATGGTAACTACTGCAATGAAATTTGGTCCTTTACTCATGTCTCTACCAGATGTGGGATTGCATACATAATCACCATTTCTTTATAAAGTCGACCAACTTGGCTAATTTCCTTAATTTATTTAGTATGTTTCCATAAAGAAAGTGATCTGAGCTGAATTAATCTGGTAGAAAAACCAGAGTTATCCATGAAGAGGTAAATTGGGGGGGGGTTGGCGGGGATAGTATGAACCACCCACTTACTTAATATGAATGCAATTCCAGATTGCATGGATTTTGCAGGTCTTACAACAAACTTCCTTCACTTTACGTTTTCATTAACCTTTAGCTTTTTTTTTTTTTCCATGCTTCATGAAACACACTTAGGACCTCTGTATTGCTATTATGGGAATGTGACGTAAGATGTGTCATCCTCTGTTTTTTTCAGATCATGACTTCCCTCCCTCTCTATTATGTCTTTTTTTCTTTCTTTTTTAAAAACATTCTCTGTGGTTCTATTTAGACTTCTCATGTTTATTTCTCATCTGACACTCAATTTACTTTTCTAAATGGAGATAATTTCACTTTCATTTTCTCATTATTTGAGTAATACATCCCTGTAAAAATGCAGAAAACCAAAGCTCTATTTTTTTTTTTCTGCAAAAAGCTTTATTGTTTCCATTTGGTCCACATCTTGGGACAGGGCTCCAGGGTGGTTAAAAAGCTGCCTAGTGGCTGCAGAGCGGGGCTCCTCAAAGCCTGCTGGGCTTTGGAGGCTCCTGGTGGTTCTGGAGAGTGAGCCTCTCAAAGAGATATTCCCCCAGCCCAGCCCAGCCCAGCCTGGGGGCCAGCCGGCGGGCCAGCCGGCCTGCGGAGGTTAGTCACGTGGTCGCCCATTTTCTTGATGAGTTTCACCTGCTTCTCCCGGAAGCGGCTCTCCCGGAAGTCACAGAGGCGGGGGTCTGCGGGGGCACAGCCCAGGGCAGGCAGGTCCTCAAGGGTCTGGTTCAGGTTCTTCCCCGCTAGCATGACGGCTCCGACAGCGTCTTGGGTTTTACCCCACTCATATTGGGGAGGCTTCTGCTCTTCCTGGAAGAGAGGGCGGCCGACGCACTGGTTTTGCATTTTCAAGACGCTCGGCGCCCTCGTGCTTCTCCTCGGCCAATTCCCGGAAAAGTGGCCCACGCTCTCCAGAGCAACATCGTCGAAATAGAAGCCCAGAGCGAGGTAGGTGTAGGAGGCTCTTAGATGCATGTTGGCCAGGTGTTTGCCTCCACCTCGGTGGAGTAATTCTGAGGAATCCGGGAGCTCGTGGTTGATCGGTAATGAGGAGTTAAGCTCCAAAAAAATGGTGTTGGCTGGTCCCTGTGACCGAGGGTAGCGGAGTGGCTGATTCCAAAGGCTGTGACTGGAAAAAAGGTTGGAGGGTGGTGGGAGGCAGGAGCAAGGGGTGTCCCTGGGTCTGTTCTGTCCAAACGCTGTTGAAACAAAAGACAGATCCGCGGGACCTCGGAGCACACTGTCCAAAGACCTTCTTTTTTTTTTTGCGGTACACGGGCCTCTCACTGCTGTGGCCTCTCCCGTTGCGGAGCACAGGCTCCGGACGCGCAGGCTCGGCGGCCATGGCTCACGGGCCCAGCCGCTCCGCGGCATGTGGGATCTTCCTAGACCAGGGCACGAACCCGTGTCCCCTGCATTGGCAGGCGGTCTCTCAACCACTGCGCCACCAGGGAAGCCCCAAAGCCCTTCTTTAACAGCACTTTGTAGAGAGAATTTCACTGGCCCTTTATTAAGGGTTTTTGGTAAATATAATTACAAATTTCTCTTTTCCTCTCTCTCTCTATACACGTATCTAAAGTTGTGTGTATAATATGCACATGTATTTATGTATGTGAAGTATGTATGTGTACTGCATACACACGTATGCATTTATAAAAATGCAATCATATAATTATAAGAAGGTGTGAGCAAAACAAAACTGTTCTTTACTAATAATACACAGCCATGTCTATCTCTCTAAGAGGTGGCAACATTTCTTTCTGGATCAGATAACCTTTTGCTTAGCAAAATACATTCATAGGCTATTTGTCAACAAAATGGTGGTCTCTGTACAAGTCCTGAAGGTAGAAAAATTGAAACAAAGAGAATTAAATTCCACTCATTTAAAAAAAAAAAGAATGTGAGAGCTCTGAGGAGCCACTGTGGAAAGAGGCAGAGGGGCTCTGGAGGAAAGAGAGCTAGCTAGCAAATTAGCTAGAGACAAACTAAGAGCCAGTGGCAGTTACAGAGGGATTTAAAAAAATGATGGCCGAAATCCAATCCTAAGTGACTGTCACTACAAAAATGTTGTGAATGCCGCCTTCCCTGCCTCTGCCCCATCACTCTTTTCTAAACCATCTATAGAGGAGTTCATATACTATATTATCTTTTGTCTGAGGTACTTTGTGGAGTGAAGGCACTGGGATGGTATTCAACGTGGCCTCATACTGTCTAGAAGAGCACAAGAAGGGAGAGATTCAGAGTAGTGGTGGAGAATTCAGCATGAGCTAGAAACTGGAACCAGAGTTTGTGAGAAGATATGTAAGCTGGGACTTGAATGTGGATCCCTGCTCTTAATCACTGGAGTCCTGAGCGTGGTAGCCTCCATCCTTCCCACATACTAGCCTTTATTGCCCTTAGCTATAGTCCAGTACCAATATTATTTACCAACTAGTATTGCATCCCTAGTCATTTAGGGGTTTCTTAATTCTATTTATTATTGTATCCTCACCTCATACTTGTTCTCGAATTCTTCAATCCAGCTTTGATAGACTGTTAGCAAATGCTATCTCTCCCTTTTCATATCATATAGGGTAGGACCTTTTGAGTCATTCTTATCATCATTAAAACAATATTTGAGGACATGATTTGGTTGATGACAGGCACAAATGTTAGAACTGCCTAAAATTAGCTAAAGGGTCTGGTACACACTGAGCCCTAAAATTAGTAACATCTTTTTTTTTTCCTTTTACTCTGTATTCAAAAAAGCTATTACCAAGAGCAGGGCAATGAATGGGGCTGAAGAAACAGAGTTTGGTTAAAAAAGAAAATAATATGGAGCTATTAGAGCCCAGATTCCCTGTTCCACTCTGCCCAGACAGTAGACTACCCTTTCCTATGCACCCCTGACAAGAGACAGGATATTTATTTTCTGGAGAAAGGACACTGTCATGCTTGCAAAGACTCAAAATATTCTCAGATAGCCTTCCCCGGGGAAAATTCTGGAGGGTGTACTCCTATAAACAATTGGTTAGAAAACAACAAAAAAAAACCAAACATGGAATTCAGGAATGCGCACTCCAACACAGGAGACTTGCAAAGGAAAAGACCTAGAATAACAGTTGAATAGCAGGCTGAGAAATGAAGGTCTGGAATGGAGTAAAGTGGGTGGAAAGCTCTGGGAGGGAGATCTTTAGGGAAGAAAGAAAATGGAACTGATGTGTTTGGGTAAATGGAAAATATTATTCACAGGTGTGTGGCAGAGATGTTGAACCATTTGAAAAATATGAACAAAGCTCACTTAGAAAACCAGGCAAAAACAGGTAAACAAACAAACCCAAGGCAGTGATTGACTCCAAGGACTATGAAGGCTTGTCCAAAAAAGAAGGAATATTCATAAAATACAGGTTGGCTCAGAAGCATCATAAAATGTGTAGATAATGTCTAAAATGTGTAAGTTAAGAAAGAATAGTATAGGTCTATTATTTATAAATATGGAAGTAAATATTAAGGAAAACATTTAGAAGAGTTGAGTGTTGGCTGTGGAGAGTTGGTCTGAAGTATGCAGAGAGGTTAGGCAGAGGAATGTAATTTTTCATTATGTCATTAAATTAAGTGTACTCTTTTGCATTTAAAACCATGCACTGATACTGTTTTGATAAACATTAATTTAAAAAGTCAGACAGTATATTTTTTTATACAGCATGGCCCATAAACACAACCCAGACTTCATTTGGTGTTCAACTGAGAACTTTTCAATATTGAGGGAAAATGGTCTGTTTTGGAATCACTGAGAGATAGTACAATGATAGAATATCAAGTAGAGTAGACTTTGACCGATTTAAATGGTTTTTTGTGATAGTTTTTAAGACAGGCAATTTTTCCTTAACTTACTATGTAAGATTGGACCCTACACTAATAGAGACTAAGGTTGCCAGACTTAGCAAAAACAAGCAAGTAAGCAGGCAAGCAAACAAGCAAAAGAAAAAGCAAAACAAACTAGGATGGTCAGTTACATTTGAATTTCAGATAAACCATACATTTTAAAGTATATATCAAATACTGCATAGGATATACTTACACTAAAATACTGTTCACTGTTTTTCTGAAACTCAAATGTAATTGGGTGTCCTGTATTTTATGTGGCAACCCTATTAGATGCTCAAAAGATAATTGTTGGGCCTCTTTTTTTCTTCAGGACCCATTATGATCTGTCATCCAAGAATTATCAAAACCTGCTTGCAATCTGTCTCTATTTTCAAGCTCTATCAGCTTTTGGGATTAATGAGTTCCATAAGGTGACTAACTACCTGTAAGTCCAGAAGAATGAGTCTATCTGTGCTCCTCTGTCATAAATTTGTCTGTAACTTGACAATGGTCAAACTAATGACCTGGATGCAAAACCTTAAGGGCAAATCCAGGAACAAGTCATGGTAAACAAATCTGATGTGTGACATGGAATGACATATCTGAATAAGTTGGCATATACTTGGTAGAAGGTGGTGACCTTGTCTTAAGACTGTCAGACATAAAGTTGATCTTGTCCTTCCTTTGAACTCAGGCTCAACATCTTAATAGTCATGGCTGTTACCAATCAAGCTTTTATCCCAAGTCAGTCCATTTTTTTGTTAGAATATTTCCTTGGGACCTCTTTCACCTTTAATATAATTGCAGAGTAATTCATTCTTCTTCATTGGCAATTAGCTGGTCAGGGTTGGTATGCCCAGTTTTCAAATCCTTTCCAGAATTCAACTCTTCAAACAGCCTGGAGAAATCAAAGAAGCCATAAAGTGGTCAGTTGCATGCCTCTGCTTTTCAATTATTTCCAGCATGGTAAAGAGTCTATCTGTAATGGACTTAGGAGTATTAAATCCTTAACTTTAAAATGTGGTGTTTTCTGGTTATCAAAGAACTTTTTCTGAAATGAAATGTATCCTGCTATAATTACTTCCCTAGCTTATGCTGCTCTTTTTTCCCCCCTCCTTCCTCTCCTTTATAAAAGGCAGAATAATTTTCTCCTCATAATTCCAATCTCTTTGATTTTCCATATCTAGCCAAAATGTCAATAAGCCTCTCTGTTAGAAGATTATTGGCTTTTAAAAGTTTTGTAGCTTCAGCAATTTTATTCCTTTCATATTTTTCAATTTAATCAGTATCAGTCATTTTATTCATCTTCTGATAATTCACCCCAAACTGTAAGATCTAAAATGGCTTGTGTGGGCTTCCCTGGTGGCACAGTGGTTACGAATCCACCTGCCAGGGCTTCCCTGGTGGTGCAGTGGTTGAGAATCTGCCTGCTAATGCAGGGGACACGGGTTCGAGCACTGGTCTGGGAGGATCCCACATGCCATGGAGCAACTAGGCCCGTGAGTCACAACTACTGAGCCTGCGCGTCTGGAGCCTGTGCTCTGCAACAAGAGAGGCCGCGATAGTGAGAGGCCCGCACACCACGATGAAGAGTGGCCCCCGCTTGCCGCAACTAGAGAAAGCCCTCGCACAGAAACGAAGACCCAACACAGCAAAAATAAAAATAAATAAATTAATAAACTCTTACCCCCAACATCTTCAAAAAAAAGAATCCGCCTGCCAATGAGGGAGACACGGGTTCGAGCCCTGGTCCAGGAAGATCCCACATGCCGCGAGCAACTAAGCCCATGTGCCACAACTACTGAGCCTGCACTCTAGAGCCTGTAAGCTACAACTCCTGAGCCTGTGCGCCACAACTGCTGAAGCCCGTGTACCCTAGAGCCTGCACGCCACAACTAGTGAGCCCACGTGCTGCAACTACTGAAGCCTTCATGCCTAGAGCCCGTGCTCTGCAACAAGAGAAGCCACTGCAATGAGAAACTCGCGCACCTCAACGAAGAGTAGCCCCTGCTTGCTGCAACTAGAGAAAGTCTGCGTGCAGCAACGAAGACCCAAGGCAGCCATAAATAAATAAATAAATAAAAAGAATAATAAAAAATCACTTGTAAAACAAAATAAAATGGCTTGTGTTTTATATATATGTGTATGTGCACACGAGTGTGTGTTTCAAAAATAACATATGTTGGGGGAAGACAGGGTACTAGAGTAAGTTGTTGAGTTTTGTTCAAAGATTCTAAAATATTACCTTGGGCAGATCTGAAGGATGGTGAGATGTTTTGGAAAGTAGCGCTAGAGAACACACTATAGGCGGTGAATTTGTGTGTGTGTGTGTGTGCATGTGAGCATGCTCGTGCGAGAAACTCTAAATAAAAATAATCCTAGGCTTCTCTGGTGGCGCAGTGATTGGGAGTCCGCCTGCCAATGCAGGGGACACGGGTTTGAGCCACGGTCTGGGAATATCCCACATGCCGCGGAGCAGCTAAGCCTGTGCGCCACAACTACTGAGCCTGCGCTCTAGAGCCCGCGAGCCACAACTGCTGAAGCCTGCGTGCCACAACTACTGAAGCCCATACGCCTAGAGCCTGTGCTCTGCAATAAGAGAAGCCACCGCAATGAGAAGCCCACGCGCTGCAACGAAGAGTAGTCCACGCTCACCACAACTAGAGAAGGCCTGTGTGCAGCAACGAAGACCCAACTCAGCCAAAAATAAATAAGTAAATAAATTAATAATAATAATCCTGTGGTGGAAAGAGTCATATAGATCCAAATTTGAATCCAAGCTCTATGATTTTCTGTCTGTGTCATCAAGACTGTCCCTTTAGCTCTTCTGATCCCAAATTTTCTCAACTCTAAAGTTGTAATAACAGCATCTACCTTGTAGATTGGGCTAAAATGAGATGAGAATAAAGTTTGCATAACGTCTGCCACAAACTTGTCACATAATAAAATGTAGCTATTCAGAAAGTACTTCCACACAAAATACCATTTTTGGGGGTCAACCCCAGATCCACCACCCCAGCCTGTGTTGTTGGCAGAAAATATCTCAGCCTCAGCACAGATAACTTGCTTCACACCTCAGGGCTTCTAGCTAGACACACAGGACTTAGAGCTTACGAATTCTGATACTCTCTGTTCTTTCTGATATACTGCAGCACCTCATGACTTCAGTGGTATGGAGAATTTTTTTAAAGCATCTGCCTTCCCTGAATTAAAAAGTCCTGCATTGTGCTTTCACTAGATTATCTGAGGAGGTTTGTTGTTTTTCAAGTCTGTCTTGTACTTCTGTGAGCTTTTGGAAACTTTTCCATTGTAGAGTATACCTGTGGGGGCTCTCTGACCCTACAATGAATGGAGAATGGTTAAATAAAATCATCAAATATGAAAAATAATGAAAAAAGAGATTTGTTCTATGCTAAAGGTTGATGTGCATAACATCTGTGATTTGGAATTGTGAGAATATTTGTTGCTACCTACCAGGTGCAAGAAGCAGTATCCTGAATTACCACGGAAGGAGACACTGGGCAGTGCAGACTTGTGGTGAGGGCAGGAAGGGTAGAAGTGTGTTCGGCAGTGACAGTGTAGTCTGGCTGAATTGCCAAGGGGTGTTATTGGTTGGTGCCCTTTAAGAGACTTCAGTAAGTTGAAGCCAGATTTGTTTCACCTGCCTCTGAGAGATGCTATAAACAAGGTTAGGTGCTTCTGAGGAGCCATTTGCCCCGCGGCTCTTCTGCAGTTTTTGTATCTCTGACGTAGAAGCTACAGAATTGGACTTCCCTGGTGGCGCAGTGGTTAAGAATCCACCTGCCAATGCAGGGGGCACGGGTTTGATCCCTGGTGTGGGAAGATCTCACATGCTGCTGAGCTACTGAGCCCATGCACCACGACTACTGAAGCCCGCACGCCTAGAGCCCGTGCTCCGCACCGAGAGAAGCCACTGCAATGAGGACTCTGCGCACCACAATGAAGAGTAGCCTCCGCTCGCCACAACTAGAGAAAGACCACGGGCAGCAACGAAGACCCAACACGGCCAAAAATAAATAAATAAATAAATTAAAAAAAAAAGCTACAGAGAGTATTTACATAGATTTCACCTGAGAAGTGGGAACAAACAACCATGCTGGTGGGTGCTTTTCTCTTGGGGAATCCACTTGACTGTGGATGAACCTATCAATTGCCTACAGTAGACAAAGACTTGCCTTTTTTCCAAAAACAGAATCCAAATTTTACTTGGGCAGTAACGTGACTAGGCTTAGCGGTGAATCGTGATTGGTTGAAGCCATGCCTTTGCCACCTACCCATGTACTAGGGGAGTCATTGATACAATTCTTGCTGATTAGGTGTAAATGAAAGTCAGCTGAGGCACCTTGGAAAGCAGAACTTGTGCGTACCACCCTGCTCTCTTCCTGAATTGTCAATGTGATGCCAGAAGCTACAGCAGTCATCTTGTAACTATGAAGCAACAAGCATGAAGACAAAAGGACAAAAGGTAACTGTGAGAATGAAAGCTAGCAATTACCGACTTTCATACTTCTTGGGTAAGCCATGGAGAGTTGGGTTTTCTATTACATTAAGCCAAAAAGCACTCCTGATTAGCCCTGTTTGGTAATCGCCAGTGGAGTAGGTTTTGAGTCTTTTTGCCTTTCTTTCCTCATATAATTTTAATTTTCTTATTCCTGCTTTGGAATAACCTTCAACTCTTTTATCCATCCTTCCCATGGTATCTATGAGGCCGCACAGTAAAATAAAAAAAGAAGCTATTGGATTCAGAAGGCTTGAATATGATTATCTTCTGTTTCAGGGGTATGACCATCAGTGAGGATTTAAATCTTGAAGGCTTAGTTTTCTCATCTGTAAAATGAGGAGGATGATGACAACCACATCCACACTAATGATAATAGCCTGACATGTGTTGCTCATTTATGAAATGCCAGGCACTGAGCCAAAGAAATCTTTGACATTATCTAAGGCTTCTCAACACGATGATGGTGTAGATAGTTAAAAACTTTCTAGTGTTTTGATGAGAAAACGAAAATTTATAAAAGTTAAGTTGTTTAAGTTTTGTGATGTTGAACTCATCTCTTTCAGCTGTTTATTCAATATCAATGTAGCCAGCCTCCAAGGAGGCCCCCAGTGATACTGGCCCCCTGGTAGTCATGCTGTAGTGGTCTCCCACAGTGGCCCAGGTTATATCTATGTGACCAAGAGCATACAGCAGAAGGAGTGGTCTGTCACTTTTGAGATGAGGTTCTCTTCTTCATCACTTGCTCTGGGGCGAGCTAACTGCTGGGTTGTGAGGGCCCTCAGAAGCACATAGAGCCATCCACGTAGAAAGGTACCGAGGCTTGCCAAACTGTAGATTCTTCAGCCCCAGGCCAGCCTCAGTTGCCTGCAGCCCCAGCTGACAGCAGCTTTATGAGAGACCCTGAGTCAGAGCCACACAACTAAGCTGCTCTCAAATTCCTGACCCACAGAAACTATGAGATAATAAATGTTTGTTGTTTTAAGATGCAAAGTTAAGGGCTAATTTTCTGTGGAGTAATAGACAACCAATACAGTCACCTCAGGGAGTGTTTCCCTGACTCTCCTACTTAAAATTGACTCCTTCCCCTGCTATCACAGAACTCACCAGCCTCCTTATACTTCTTTTTTCTTAGCCCTTACCACCTAAAGCCTCTGAAGACAGGAGTTTCTTGTCTGTTTTATTTAACGCTGTGTCCTCAGCGCCCAGAGTGGTTCATGGCCCATACTAAGGGCAGTCAGTATTTGTGAAATGAACAAATGTCCTGCTCCACAGTCTCTACTGTTAACAGTCTTCTTTTGTCTGCTTCCTGTCTCATATGCAAAATAATATATAAAAATACCTACTGGAAGGTCTGTTTTTGTTTACAAATTTGAATGGCCTTTTGCAGTAGGATACTACCAACTTTAAGCCATATTTCTGTTAGTACTTGTCCCTACTAAAATGCTTCTCAATCTGGAAATCAATAAGATGGAAGGAATTTTAGGTACGATGTCTATTAGAACAAGTAGATCCCAATTCTAATTCCATCTCCACGTCTCATTTATTTGTGACCGTGAAGAACAGAATTTCTTCCAGCTTACTTTTTCTCACCTCTTCAGTTTCCTTTTTATTCAAACACGTCTTATTCAACTTTATCTTAGAGAAAAAACATACTCCTTTCATAGTTTCTAAAAATTGTTCCTATTTTGTCTTCACTTATACTGTAAGTTTTGACTAATAACTTCCAATAATGATCTTAGGGGAAAATAAAGGCCAGAAGGGTCGTAATTGCTTGATCTTCTCATGGGGCCCAGAGTTAAAGGAGCCTAGACGACATACTTGGAAACTTACAAAGCTGTGTTCAAGGGCTCACACTGACCATCACAATGGAATTTGTTGAAGAGTTAAGGCCAGTGGCATCTACCCAAGGCTTTGATGTGGAATAATTGCTAATTTAATGAGGCTTTTAGGTTGAAGGCATTATCTCGCCCAACAAAGTCTTTTCTATGGAAGACGGTGGAGTAAAGTGTGATGTGGCAGTAGAGTTTAATCCCCACTAGCAGTTTGGGAAAGAATTATTCAGAACATACTTCTCGGCTGCTCAATACCAGCTATTCTTTGTCATCTCTTCTTTGTTCTAAGAAGTTTTGATAATATTTGGGTCATTCTCTGCTCTTGTTAATATTCAGCACTTCTGTTTTAGTTTACACCCTTCATGTTTCTCAAAGTAACTTTGGTCAAATTTTGTGTTAATGGCTATCTCGCATCCTTCAGTATTTATCTGGGTCTTTCTCCCCATCTCTTTCTCTGTCCCTTTCTCATTCTGTATCTGTATCTTAGGAAGTTTTTTTTTTTTTTTTTTTGGGGG
>NW_020173511.1:0-433 GCF_003031525.2 Neophocaena asiaeorientalis asiaeorientalis | reverse complement strand
AAAATAGTAACAGTAATTTCCCTTCCCTCTTGTTAAAAAACGAGACAAAACAAAAATGCAAATCCTGATGGCGCTTTGCCTTTGTGGAAAATTCTTTGGATTTATCCATCTATTTCTCTGATGTAGTAAAGAAGAAATTTAGCAAAATTTCTCTCTGTCCATAAAGATTTTATTAAAGATTTTAGGCTTTTAAGCTTAACTCTTTAGCGAAAACTCCCAAATGCCTGCTCTCCACTGCCTGGGGCTAGACATTTCCTTGATTCTGTCTAAGAGGTGGGGAGCCACAAGGGAACAAGTACTTAAAGAGACTCTAAAAAGCCCTATCTATTCTGCACCCCCTTCACCACCACCAGCTCTCCAGTTTATCCACTGCACTTCTCACTCTTCCCACATCAGGAACACCAGCCTCTTACCTTGTACTTTCAACACTCAA
>NW_020173510.1:518-803 GCF_003031525.2 Neophocaena asiaeorientalis asiaeorientalis | reverse complement strand
TGCTGGACATCCTATGCCAAACAACTAGCAAAACAGGAACCTAACACCACCCATTAGCAGAGAGGCTGCCTAAACTCATAACAAGGCCACAGACACCCCAAAACACACCACCTGACGTGAACCTGCCCACTAGAGAGACAAGATCCAGCCTCATCCAGCACAACACAGGCACTAGTCCCCTCCACCAGGAAGCCTACACAACCCGCTGAAACAACCTTAGCCACTGGAGACAGACATCAAAAACAACGGGAACTACGAACGTGCAGCCTGCAAAAAGGAGACCCC
>NW_020173510.1:0-214 GCF_003031525.2 Neophocaena asiaeorientalis asiaeorientalis | reverse complement strand
AGTGACCTGGAAGATAAAGTAGTGGAAATAACTACTGCAGAGCAGAATAAAGAAAAAAGAATGAAAAGAACTGAGGACAGTCTCAGAGACCTCTGGAACAACATTAAACGCACCAACATTCGAATTATAGGGGTGCCAGAAGAAGAAGAAAAAACGAAAGGGACTGAGAAAAGATTTGAAGAGACTATAGTTGAAAACTTCCCTAATATGGGAA
>NW_020173509.1:0-486 GCF_003031525.2 Neophocaena asiaeorientalis asiaeorientalis | reverse complement strand
GATGAATATAGATGCAAAATTCCTCAACAAAACACTAGCAACCAGAATCCAACGACACATTAGAAGGATCATACACCATGATCAAATGGGATTTATCCCAGGGATGCAAGGATTCTTCAATATATGCCAATCAATCAATGTGATACACCATATTACCAAACTGAAGAATAAAAACCATATGATCATCTCAATAGATGCAGAAAAAGCTTTCGACAAAATTCAACACCCATTTATGATAAAAAATCTCCAGAAAGTGGGCACAGAGGAAACCTACCTCAACTTAATAAAGGCCATATATGACAAACCCACAGCCAACATCATCCTCAATGGTGAAAAACTGAAAGCATTTCCTCTAAGATCAAGAACAAGACAAGGATGTCCACTCTCACCACTCTTATTCAACATAGTTTTGGAGGTCCTAGCCACGGATATCAGAGAAGAAAATGAAATAAAGGGAATACAAATTGGAAAAAAAGAAGTAAAACT
>NW_020173508.1:0-1340 GCF_003031525.2 Neophocaena asiaeorientalis asiaeorientalis | reverse complement strand
TCAGGTACTTGAGCTATGATACATATTCCTGCCTAATATGTATATGTAAATGTAAATTTTAAAAAATTGTTATTAAATCTAAATATTTTCTGAAAAATGAAGATATTCCTTTTAAGTTCTTTGCTCACACTCTCCTATTTGATAAATTCTCTAGTTGGATTTTAATGGAATTTTTCTTCCAAATTGTGCATTTTTCCTATATAAAATTCAGGTCATTATCATTCATTTCTGCATTAAATTTCTTAATCTTTGAAAAAATTTTCATTTAAAAATTAATAACCTATATTCTGTATAAAATTCATATTCAGTTTTTCAGAATGAAGAAAAAATTGAGTATTAGGACTTCAAATTGTAAAAATTTACATATACATTTTAAAATGTTTATCTTTGCTATGATTTTTTTCATAATCTATTGTTTTTTTCTTTACATGCACCCACTTACTTCCTGACCTAGTAAGGCAGCTTTTCTATTTCATATACAAATGAAGAGAGGAAGGATGAGCAAATCTGAAATTTTAATGGTATGTGCTTTAAAAAGTCAAACAAAAACCGTTAAATGATCTTGGTGCGTAGACTATAAATTCAGTGACCCTATTTTGGTCTTTTTGGTGGTTAGTTTCTTAAAGTCTGAATATCATGTATGCTGTTAATAGTTATGGATTTTTTATAAATCATAAAGCACTCAGGTGATTGTGGGCTTCTATACTTTTTCTACACCTATTATTCCTATATTCTACCCTGTCTTAATTTTTTTTTTAAGTTATAAAAGGAATTCTTTGTATCATCTTTTTGTATTCTCTCTCCCACTTCTACCTCTAACTGTAACCCATTCTCTCTCTATTATCACTCAATTTTAGCCTCTAATTATGTCCCTGCTGTCTTTTTATTTCTCCCTCTTTGTCCATATTAGCCCTTTGAACCATAACTTTCTGAGAAAATGGAAATGCCCTCCATCTGCACTGTTCAATATGGTAATGAGTAGCCATGTGTAAATACTGAGCACTTGAAATGAGGCTAGCAAGTCTGAGGAAGTGAATTTTTAATTTTATTTAATTTTAATTAATTGAAATTTGAATAACTTCACATGGCTAATGGTTACCATATAGGACAGTGCAGATTTATACCCCTTATTCTTTCTCATTTTCTCATTCTTTCTCCTCTGCCTTGGTATATATTTCTTCTTTGTCTCTGTCTCTAATTCTAACTGTAGTTTTTTTTTTTTCAGAACTTAGGGTCACTTGCTTAACCCAAATGAAAGGCAGAAGCTATACTTCAAGTCCAGCCACAAGGCACTGATCTTGTTCATAACATTAACTCCTCTTCCAGCACCTCCAGGGGCT
>NW_020173507.1:1268-5241 GCF_003031525.2 Neophocaena asiaeorientalis asiaeorientalis | reverse complement strand
CCCAGAACACTGAGTTCAGAGCCAGGCCTTAGATGACAACTTAAAAAAATATATATGGAAAAAAGTTTCATGTCTTACAGATTATCCAGAAGCTCCAACAACCAATCACAAGTCACTTTTCTTGCAACCTGCATGGATTACAGCAGGCACTAAACTCAGGGCTGATGTTTGCTGGCCGCCAGCTCCTTGGTGCTAAGTCACTTTTCTTGCAACCTGCATGGATTACAGCAGGCACTAAACTCAGGGCTGATGTCTGCTGGCCGCCAGCTCCTTGGTGCTGGCCACTCCCCTGAAGGCCACCAGCCTGGGCTCCCTGGGGCTCAGAGAGGTTGTCACTGCACCACGGGGCCACCAGAGGGTGCTGTGTGAGCAGCCCTGTTGCCTGGGGCAGCTGAGTCCACTGGGCGGGGCCTGCCTCCTCTCTGTCTGCTCCAACCAGTACCCTGCCCTGCCTCACCTGCCATCCTTCCCTCAGCCTCCTTTAGCCCCAACTCCTGCCTCAGGTCACAGGAACTCCTGTCTCCACAGCCCATGGCTTGTGCTCTGTGCCCTGAGCAACTCAAGGCCAATTCCCGCTCCGACCCGTGGCCACTCCTCTGTCACCTTCAGTGGCTTCTCGGCTTCTACACACCCTCTGACTCCAGTGCTTCCCAAGGTGTGCTTGCAATGGGTGTGTCTCACACAGCCTGCTGACTGAAGAGTCGAGTCACGTCAGAATCCACACTGTGTGATTCCATCTACGTGGCATCCTATAAATTATACGTTAGGCTTCGTGTTCGATCCATTAAGCCATACAGTCAGGTGTTATGCACTTTGGGGCGTGTTTGCTATACTTTGCAATTTGAAGAAGTGTTTGAAAATGTGGGCTGCCCATCAGGAAATGCAGCTTCTTAGGCACGATTCTCCTTTGTGGCTTTTGCCCAGCGCGCATCTGTTCCTTCTTCCGGCGATAGTAGTGTCATTTTTCTTTGGAGCACAAGCCCTTCCCCACTCTCCAGTTTGGAGGTTTGGGTAGAAGGGGACTATGGAGGGAAGAAAAGCTCCAGTTCGATGGGCAGGGACTTCGGGGCTCGCTTTCTTTTGAGATGCGGAAGTGTTTGGAGAAGAAGAGGATGCTCTGAAACAGTCCTCTGACAGGCCCGTGGAGGGAGGCCTGGAGGAAGAAACTGAAGGGGGCATGGGGGCTTAGGACACCTGGGCCCTGCAGGCCAATGTGGGTGCCTCGCCAGCCCCGCCGAGCCTGGGCTGCTCACCTGTAAAACGGCTGAGCGCCCTCCGAGGTGGCCTGGAAACGGGCAGAGAAACGCCGGCACCTGGCATTCGCTAGACGAGCTGGTTACTGACTAGATGGCAGTGCAGCCGAGCATTTAGCTCCGCAGAGGACTGCAAGGGCAGGCCATTCTCGCCCCCCAGAACTGTCCCTCCCCTCCATTTGGTACCAAAGCTTCCCCTTCCCACCGTGGGCACGTGACCCAGGCTGCCAATGACAGTCTCCAACCGCCAGGCACAGCGACTGGCTGTAGGGCGAGCAGGGGACCCATGCAGTGCCACACGCGGACGACAGAGAAAAGGAGGACCCTCTTTCCAGGGGAGTGGCTACCCTGGGAGCCACCACCTCTACGGCGGGTCTACAGTGGGGGGATGAGACTGGGCAACACAGACCAACGATGGACGGACCAGTGGCTCCCAACAGGCAATTCTGCCCCCAGGGGTCACTGGGCACATTTTGTCACATCTGACAGGGGTGCTGCTGGTATCTAGTGGGTGGAGGCCAGGGATACTGCTCAGCAGTGACCAGGACGGCCCCAAGTGCCGACGGCGCTGAGGTGGAGAAATTCTGCCTTAATTCAAAACTGGACCAAACGAGCCTTTTGGGCACGTCCCTGCAGGGGTTATATTTGGGGGCCCCAGAGTCAACTGGTGACCTTTGAACCATGTGGATTCACAGGTCATTTCTGCCCAAAGTGGCCTTCCAGGTGCAAGTGTGCCCCTAAGCAGCCACTTGGCAGTGCCTGGAGACATTCTCGGAATGTCACAATTGCGGGGGAGGCCGGGAGTGCTCCTGGCATCAAGTGGGGTACAGGCCAGGGATGCTGATAAACATCCTAAATGCGCAGGACGGCCGAACAGCAAAGAACGGTCCGCGCCAATGTCAAGAGCGACAGCCGAGAAACTGAACAAAAAAGCAAGGGCCTTCCAGTTCCTGAGGCCGGGTTCCCTGGCTCCTGCCAAAGCCACCGGTTCTCCCCGCCCTGACAGCGAGAGCTGCGCCCCTCCCACCCGTTCTCCCCGCCCTGACAGCGAGAGCAGTGCCTCTCCCACCTTCCCGCACATTTGGAGCACTGGGCAGCTGGCTAAAATGCGGATTCTGATCCAGCATGGCCAGGGTGGGGCCTGAGACTCTGCATTTCTCACAAGCTATTGCTGCCGGTCTGCGGACCACCCTCTGAATATAGAAAAGGGACGGGGCTGAAGTCACAAACCCAGGGAAGAGGGAGGGGTGAATTGGGAGATCGGCGCTGACATATACACACACTACTAGATATAAAGCAGATAGATAGTTAAGAACCTGCTGTACAGCACAGGGAACTCTACTCAGTGTTCTCTAATGGCCTATATGGGAAAAGAATCTCAAAAGAAGAAACGCGGGGAGCCAGGCACGACTGGGGGCCAGAGACAGAATCACGGCCCAAGGAGATTAAGAAGCCGTGGTCAGGGGCTTCCCTGGGGGCTCAGTGGTTGAGAATCTGCCTGCCAATGCAAGGGACACAGGTTCGAGCCCTGGTCCGGGAAAAACCCACATGCCACGAGGCAACTAAGCCCGTATGCCACAACTACTGAGTCTGCGCTCTAGAGCCCGCGAGCCACAACTACTGAGCCCACGTGACACAACTACTGAAGTCCGTGCACCTAGAGCCCGTGCTCCGCAACAAGAGAAGCCACCACAATGAGATGCCTGTGCACCGCAACAAAGAGTAGCCCCCGCTCGCCACAACTGGAGAAAGCCGGCGTGCAGCAATGAAGACCCAACGCAGCCTAATTAATTAATTAATTTAAAAAAGAGGCCATGGTCAGAGGCAGGCAGGAGGGCAGGTGTCTTGGTGGCTGAGAAAGGAGAGTTCTGTGGAGGCGCAGTGAGCAGGTCCCAGGCCTGTCCCAGCCCTGGCTGCACAGCCCAATCACCTGGGGCCTTTCACAAAGGCCCCCAACCCCAGGTCCAGCCCGGAGTAGTTAAAGCCGGGTCTGGGGGGCCCAGGCATCAGCATTTCTAAAGCTCCCCAGGTGCTTCCAAAGTGCAGCCTCTCAGGTGAGACCCTGAACCAGGCTGGGATGAGCCCATGAATCCCCTGGGGTCTTATTAAAATGCAGATTGTGATCCTGGAGCGGGCTTGGGGAAGAGGGCAGGCAGTCTTGGAGCTCCTGCCTTTGAAGAGTGTCACACCTCTACTCGAGGGCTGCATTACCAGGATCATCATCATGAACTTGTGATCCAGTGTAAACCCTTTCCCCCCAGCCCCTCCTCCTAGGGCAGCCAGGCCTGCTCCCCATCCACTCAGTTCTCTGACGGCGGGGAGGAAATCAGGACCTTAAAATGAATGAGGGGACGCGGGCCTGCCTTTATTCATGCCCTGGATCTCTGTGCACACAACCCCATGACACGCTTCAAAAATGCAATCCAACACAAATTCACAGCTAACTTCAAATTACACAGCAGACACGGGTCTCCCAATGTGCTCGTGTGGATAAAGAAAAAAAAATTATTTTGCCATGAATGTTTGAGGCTATAGCAAACATTTGTTAAACGTACAAGTATCTTCTGCCCCCACAATGCTCGCTCTCACACACACACACACACACACACACACACACACGGGACTTATGGGACTCCATCAAGTGAACAAATATATGCATATGAGAGGCTCAGAAGAAGAGAAAGAAACAGGCAGACACAGGGAGGAGGTGCCCATCCATG
>NW_020173507.1:0-716 GCF_003031525.2 Neophocaena asiaeorientalis asiaeorientalis | reverse complement strand
CTCTTCGGTAAGGCCTGCTGGCAAGGCTGGCCCTCGGCTGGCACCTGGGAACTTGGATTTCAGGAGGGTTGACACCATCCCCAGAACTGATAAGAATGGCTCGCGGTACCTAAACTGGCTGTCCAAATACTGTGACTGATACTGAACCCCTGCTCTCCTTCTGGGAGTCTGGAATTTTGATACAAGCTGGACAGAGAGTGCCTACAGGACCAGTCCCCCAACAGAAATCTGGGCACTGAGACTAACAGGCTTCCTGGGTAGAGAGCACTTCACCCTTGTTGCCTCAGCTCACTGTGGGAAAAGGAAGCGCATCCCTGTGGGACTCCACAGGAAGAGGACTCTGGCAGCCGGAGCCTGGCTTCCTCC
Organism: Neophocaena asiaeorientalis asiaeorientalis; assembly: GCF_003031525.2. Lineage (NCBI taxonomy): Eukaryota > Metazoa > Chordata > Mammalia > Artiodactyla > Phocoenidae > Neophocaena > Neophocaena asiaeorientalis. The sequence goes on along the minus strand of NW_020173507.1, from coordinate 350 downwards.
AGACTTTGCCCCATCGCCTTTTCCCTTTGCTGATTTTGCTTTATATCCTTCCATCAGAGGAAGTCACAGCAGCGAAGACAACTATACACCGAGTCCCCTAGTGAACCCACACTAGGTCCTCCTAGTGAACCCACAGGTGACTTGGGGAGCTCGTGACGCTGCAAGCATCATTTCCTAGAGTTTCCAAAGCATGCAGTTAAGCTCCGGCTGCCCACATGGTGAGCTGCATTAACAGCCCAGGCTCTAACGGGTGCCTTCTTCTCCCAGTCGCCCCTCCCAGGGTCCCCGCAGCACCCAAGAAACGCCGTACACCAGAATCCTCGTCTCAGGGTCCGCTTCCGAGAGAACCT
>NW_020173506.1:0-3372 GCF_003031525.2 Neophocaena asiaeorientalis asiaeorientalis | reverse complement strand
TCTTAAGAAATTAAATGCTGAAATTCAGGATATACAAAATGGACATCTTGACGATATTTCGCCAGAAGATGTAATTCAAACTTTACTGGACCATTTAAAGTGGTTAAATCCTCAGTCTTGGATTACCGGGAGGTTGTCAGGATTTATTACCCTGGCCATAACTTGACTATTATTGATATTAATCTTCTCATGTCTGTTTCGTATCCTCATGCAACAGTATACTACTCTCCGCACTAAATTTCATGAAATTATTTTGCAGCAAAAGTTAAAAAATAAAAAAGGGAGACCTGTGGGAAACAGTCAGCCTTGAGAGCAGGTAAGGACATGCCAGGCATACCGCTGCTGCTCCAAGGGACAGTCCCTACTTGTTCCCCTCCTTGTTCCATTCCATGGGAGACAAATCACCAGGGCCCACAAATCAGAAAGAATGTAAAATGAGACAAACAAAGCTGTCTCCCCCTGCACATGCAGGTTATTTTTGATGCTTCTGGGTTTATGGGTTTCCTCCCAGGGAAGTTAACCTTGAGCCGAGACAGTCTGTAGATAATGTAAACCACCATCTGGCAGCCTTCCTTTTTCTAGTCTAAATAATCTGCAACTGTAGCATAATAAGGTTTGCCTTGCAACCATCAGTTGTCTGGGTCCTTCTGACCCCATTCGTCGGTGCTACTTCAGTTCCTTACCCCTTCCCTTCTGACCCAGGGCGGTGAAATCCTCTTTCTCCGGCTGGTCCGCGGCACACATGAATATATGTTTTTGTCTTGCTGTACTGCACCTGTGCTGTCTAGTAACAGATATTTTGTCTGCTAGTAGTGTTCTAGATTATGTCTTTCCAAAGCGCTGAGGCAGTGCACCTATTCTGTAGTTGCAGCTGATGCCTGATGTATCCTAGCTGACAAATTATTGATTAACAAGAACTTGAATTTCTGAAAGATTTGTACTGTTAACCAAAATCTGAGCAAGGAGTCTCAAATGTAATTCTTAGCCAGAATTACATGTTAATGAACCATTTAACAGTGTGAATCAAGGAACATCAGTGTAAGGATTTCTTTTATTTTTTACCTGCTTGAAATATCAGTTAAAGTTTGCCAGCTTGGTTGCAGATGAACGGACGTTTGAAGTTCACCAAACTACTTAATGTGGGATAGGATAATAGACTTCCAGCACCCTCAAGGCTGTGACCTTGCAGCCATTTTACATAGCACATCCTTCTCCTATAGGGATGAACCTTCCCCTGGTCCGAAAAGTAGCAGCTCTGTTGAAGCTTTGCTTATTGTAACAGGCTTTTGTTTCCAGGTTACATGTCTGTGGAAGACTTAATTCTGAATAGAGATATAGATATTACTGGAAACTAATTGTTTTTTCTATTATACTCTGATTTGTCAAAAAAGTAAAACATTTAAATTGTGCTACAGAAATTCAGAAGCTGTCTTGCAATCTTTAAACAATAAATGAATGAGTTGCCCTTAAAAAAAAAATTAAGCGGTTAGGCTTTGTGGACCATATACAGTTTCTGTAGCTTCTCCTACCCTTTTTTCTTCAACAACCTTTCTAAACGTGAGACATTATTAGCTCACAGTCCCACAGATCCAGGCTGAGAGCCTGATTTGATTTGTGGCCATTATTTGTCGATCCCTGCTCTGCATCCTTACTGAGGAGGGGGACCATGTTTGAGTAATCACTTCTTTGAATCAACTGTTGGTCTTCTGGGGCTTGTCCTTACTCTCCTACAGTCTCGAATCAACATGGCATCCAGAGAAATCTTGTTAAAACATAAGTGAGATCATGTCACTTAAGTCTCTTCAATGGCTCCTTCACAGGAAAAGCAAAGTCCTCAAAGTGCGTCCACAGCCCTAGAAATGTGGGCCTCTGTTTCCTGTCTGACTGTTTCCTTCTCCTCTCAACTTTGCTCCCTCTGTTTTCCACACACTGACATCCTCTCTGCTCCTTGGATACTCCAAACCCACTCTTGCCTCATTGCCTTTCCATCTGACTGTTCCCTCTGCTTGTACTATTCACTTCCCAGATATGCACCTTGCTCCCTCTGACAAGCTTAAGTTCCTTCTTATATTTTACCTTCCCCAGAAAGCCCTCATCGATCACTTATTTTCAGATCGCAGCCTCCTCCTACCAGCTAACAATCTCCATCTCCCTTCCCTGCTTGCTTTTTTTCTCCAACACTTACCTGATATGATATTCTATCCATTTATTTAATTTTATTTATACATTATTTATTTTTTTTTTTTTTGCAGTACGCAGGCCTCTCACTGTTGTGACCTCTCCCATTGTGGAGCACAGGTTCCGGATGCAGAGGCTCAGCGGCCATGGCTCATGGGGCTAGCCGCTCCGCGGCATGTGGGATCTACCCGGACCGGGGCACGACCCCGTGTCCCCTGCATTGGCAGGGGGACTCTCAACCACTGCACCACCAGGGAAGTCCTATACTTATGATTTTATATTTGCTTATTTACTTTTGTCTCCCCCCTCAGCTCAAGAGAGACTATATTCATCTGTGTTAATCACTGCTGTGTTTCCTGAACATGCCTATAAATCATACTGAAGAATGGTGCCTGAAATTTGGTAAGGGATCAATCAATTTTCTTGGCTGGATGAAGAAATGTGTTCATAAATTAATGAACAGATCTTCGGGGCTTCTGACTTGAGGACTAATGGGGAGAGGATGGCAAATGGTTGGGACAGGGTACTGCAAGAAGTAGTATTTGGAGTACTCCAATAGCTATCCTAACAGATAAGATTTTGTTCATTTAAGTAGTTTTAATGAGAGAGCTGGGAACTAGGGACACACAGCATTAAGGTTTTTATAATGCATTCTGTAGAGTTCTTTTTAAGTCTGTACAAATATCATTGAAAATATATGCATACATATACACCTCTGTTACTTTACTTAGTGCTTTACGAGAGCCCCTCAAGGAAGGGGTAGTAGCAACTATGAGTATCCTTCCTTTATGATGAACTTAATTTATTCAAAGTTACATCATAATTTATTTGTAACTGTGAAACTAGACTTAGTTATTGAATAGACCCTCCCTAGAAACGTATGACATTAATAAAACCAACAAAAATTTGTTCAGTTTCCAATGATAGACACACTACAGACTCAATTATGGGCCATCCAGTTTAATGAAGGGAAGAAGTGATTGAACAAATATAGAGCAAACAGAATATGAAGATTTATCCTCCATTAATATTAGTAATGGATAGTGTGGGCTCCAATACCTTCAAGATAGCTTGAGACCATCATCTCTGCATCATGGGCAGGGGGATGTTCAGCCAGGATGTCTTTCAGTGTCAGAAAAATTTCCATAATATGTAGTGATACCTACTGAAACTGATATGGGGCATTTGGGTAAT
>NW_020173505.1:383269-383813 GCF_003031525.2 Neophocaena asiaeorientalis asiaeorientalis | reverse complement strand
AACTTCCCTAATATGGAAGAGGAAATAGTTAATCAAGTCCAAGAATCACAGAGAGTCCCATATAGAATAAATCCGAGGAGAAACACACCAAGAAACATATTAATCAAACTGTCAAAAATTAAATACAAAGAAAATAAGCCAGAAGGGACTGGCAGGACATATTTAAAGTGATGAAGGAGAGAAGCCTACAACCAAGATTCCTCTACCTAGCATTGATCTCATCCAAATTTGTTGGAGAAATTAAAACCTTTACAGACAAGCAAAAGCTGAGAGAGTTCAGCACCACCAAACCTAAACAAGACCCATATATATGCTGTCTACAAGACCCACTTCAGACCTAGAGACACATACAGACTGAAAGTGAGGGGATGGAAAAAGATATTCCATGCAAATGGAAACCAAAAGAAAGCTGGAGTAGCAATCCTCATATTAGATAAAACAGACTTTAAAATAAATACCATTAGAAGAGACAAAGGACACTACATAATGATCAAGGGATCGATCCAAGAAGAAGATATAACAATTGTAAATATTTATGCACCCA
>NW_020173505.1:373106-383158 GCF_003031525.2 Neophocaena asiaeorientalis asiaeorientalis | reverse complement strand
CACATATGGTCACCTTATCTTTGATAAAGGAGGCAGGAATGTACAGTGGAGAAAGGACAGCCTCTTCAATAAGTGGTCGTGGGAAAACTGGACAGGTACATGTAAACGTCTGATATTAGATCACTCCCTAACACCATACACAAAAATAAGCTCAAAATCGATTAAAGACCTAATATGGGGTGGGGGAAGGGTAAGATGTGACAAAGTGAGAGAGTGACATGGACATATATACACTACCAAAAGTAAAATAGATAGCTAGTGGGAGGCAGCCGTATAGCACAGGGAGATCAGCTCGGTGCTTTTTGACCACCTAGAGGGGTGGGATAGGGAGGGTGGAAGGGAGGGAGATGGAAGAGTAAAGAGATGTGGGGACATATGTATATGTATAACTGATTCACTTTCTTGTAAAGCAGAAACTACCACACCATTGTAAAGCAATTATACTCCAATAAAGATGTAAAAAAAATAATTAAAAAAAATATTCCAACCAGCAGTGTGTGAGAGTTCTTCTGCTCCATAGCCTTGCCAACACTTGCTATTTTCTCTTTCTCAGTTGTTTTTATTCTTGTAGGCACGTGGTGGAATATTATGTGGTTTAAAGTTTAATTTCTCTAAAATCTTAAGTCTCTTTACATCCAAATACCCTCCTCTTCTTTTAATCTCCATTTATTTACTTCAACTGGATCTTTTTCATGTGAAAGTTTGCATTCTGAATTATGCTGATTGTATCTCTATTGTGCCATTTGTTCTGTTCCTCTGGCCCATCCTATTTCCTTTAAATTGGTAATTACTGTACATATAGAGGCTTGCTCGGATTCAGATTTGTGGAAAGAGTACCTGAGAAGTGGTGTACTTCTTATAGCCCTACGTCAGGAGCCTCATCATGTCAGGCTGTCTCTCCTCCTGTACCCTTGAGACTGATCACTGGGTCCAGGTGCTATCAGCCCGGTCCACTAATTATGAAATTTCCCATCTGCCTTTTAACTCATGGCTTTTGTAGCCCCCTAAAGATTATGGCCTAGATCTACATTTCATTAGTGGTTGTAAAGGATGATGTTTTAATTTTATAATTTATTAGCTAGAATTCTTCTATAAAACAAACTTCCCCTCCTTAACTACAAGGTTACCTTGAGGTCTGGTCCACACAGAAGCGAACAATGAATGTTTACTTCTTTTACAGTATTTCCACTTTCAAAAATAGTGATTTGTTTCCCTGGGATCCTCCAAAGGTGAACAGCGAGTTGGTTTTATTTGTTCTTTCATAGATGTTCATATATTTCATGTTTTAATACATTGCAGTCATTAATGTTTTTGGTGTTCAAATTTTTCCTTCCTCAGTCTCTGTAACCCCCATCGTTTGTGCCTTTTGTGTCCTTGACAAACTTTCTGGTAATGGAATCTGGTCTAGACTCATCTGGTACAATCCCTATCCAGACCTGGTATCAGCCATTTCTCTAAGGAAACCTGGTTCCTTTTAGTGGGAAATGTTTTTATAACATTCAGTCTGGGACAAGAGTTGCTCATTGCTACTGGGTTGTTCTTGTTTCTTGTCCTTTAAGTGCATGGAGCTGGTAAATATGTATTATATTTGTTATGAGACTATGTATCATGTCCTTCCATCCTGGGCTGCTCTTCTGTCACCTATAAGAAATCATTCATATCGGTTTTGTTTTAACCTTTCCAAAAAATATAATCAATTATAACATGTATATTAGTTTTCTCCCCTTTTCATACATAAAAGGTGGCATATTATACTCCAGTGCTGTGCAATAGAAATTTCTGCAGAAATGAAAATGCTGTGTATCTGTGTGTCCCACACAGTAGCCACTGGCTACCTAAGAGGCTGAGCTCCTAAAATGTGTCTACTGTGACTGAGGAACTAATTTTTAAATTATTTAATTTAATCTAATTAAATTGTAAATAGTTAAGTATGGCTAGTGGCTACTGTATAGACAGCAGCAGCTCTACACAATTTTGTGCACCTTGGTTTTTCACTGAACAATATATCCTGGAGATGACTCTGTAGCAGTACAGAGAGGGAGTCCTCATTGCTTCTATAACTGCATAATCCACCAGATGTAGATGGACCATAGGTGATCATCCAGCCCTCTGTTGGTGGACATGTCAGGCATAAGAGCAACCCAGAGGGGAGGTCCATCTTGTGAGAAATCTGTGAAAACTATCCACTAAATCAGGAGACTTAGATGTGCAGATCAGGGTCCCGGTCTGGGCTTGTCTTTGAGAACTTGGTCTCTGTGCTTTCTGTCTCCTGTGGATCTGGGTCCAGGCCCCCACCACTGGGAGACAAGGTCCTAAATGAAGCAGAAACTCCATGTCACCTCTGATGGGCCCCTCAGATAACTAAATGGGAGGGACCACCCTCCTAGAGATAAGACAGCCACAAAATCACTCTCGAAATCTATCACGCAACCCGGCCAAGAGCTAAGAGAAAATAACCCTCTAGCTCGCACCCATGACAGAACCAAGACTGAAACCACACAGTGTTATTACCTTGACATTCACTGTCCTTCTGGGAGGGAAGTCTCGTCAGGAGAAAGTAGTAGCCTCTTAGGGCTCTTCAAGAGAACAAAGGTGTGGGTTATGAGTTGCCTCGGTTTCCCAAGTACAACCTCTCCCCTCTCAACAGCATTATTTCCTGTTTAGATGCCAGGTTTCCTGGACTCAGGGTGAAGCTTGGACTAAACTTGTTTGGAATGGAGTCCCTTTGAGGTCATACCTCACCACCCCATGGTGTGCGCACTAGCATCCACCTTGCTGCCTGTGGATGTCTCCAGTTACCCAGGTCTACTGATCAGGAGGGGGAAGGTATGGGATGCAGATGTGGAATTGGACTGACCATGCCTGGTACACAGTAGACACCTAATTCACATTTAATAAAGAAATGAGATGCAGATGCAGGAGTAAGCAGGAAGTGAAAGCTACCTATATGTCCTTTCATTCTTTTTATACACATGAATTCTTCAAGGAGCAGTGGGATTACACAACAGCCTCTAAGTAGATGTGTGTGACACTATAGTGGGTCATCTATAAAATGGTACATTGATACCTACCTCGCAGGTCTGTTGTGAGGAGAAATTAACAAACCAATAAGAAAAGGGAACCCTCATACACTGTTGCTGGGAATATAAATTGGTGTAGCCACTATGGTCGATAATATGGAAGTTCCTTAAAAACTAAAAATAGAACTACTATATGATACAGCAATTCTACTCCTAGATATATATCCAGAAAAAATAAAACACTAATTCGAAAAGATACATGTACCCCAATGTCCATAGTACATTGTTCATTATTTACAATAGGCAAGACCTAGAAACAACCCAGGGTGGAAGAAAGCACCCAAGATGGTGGAGTAGAAAGACCCTGAGCTCACCTCCTCTCATAAGCACACCAAAATCACAACTATCTGCAGAAAAAACATCAATGAAAAAGAAAATGGAACCTACCAGAAAAGATCTTCCACAGCTAAAGACATAAGGAACCACAACAAGATGGGTAGGAGGGGCGTATTCACAATATAATCAAATCCCATACCCCATGGGTGGGCGACCCACAAATTGGAGAATAATTATATTGCAGAGGTTCTCCCACAGGAGTGAGAGTTCTGAGCCCCACGTCTGGCTCCCCATCCTGTGGGTCTGGCACCAGGAAGACAAGCCCCCAGAATTTGTCTTTGTAAGCCAATGGGACTTAATTGCAGGAGCCCCACAGGGCTGGCAGAAATCGAGGTTTCACTCTTAAAGGACGCACACAATCTCACACGTGCCAGGGCCAGGACAAAAGCATTGATTTGATAGGAACCTAGGCCAGACCTACCTGCTGGGCTTGGAGAGTCTCCTGTAGAGGTGGTGGGGGGAGTGGCTGTGGCTCACCCTGGGGACATGGACATGGTGTCAGACATACTGGGGAATATTCAACCCTGTGAACACTCCTGGCAGCTGATATATTGGCTCATTAGTTCCAAGACCTGGTGTCAACCAACAGCCTATAGGCTACAGTGCAGGGACACCTCAGGCCAAATATCCAACTGGGTCAGGACACAGTGCCATCCATCAGCAGACAGGCTGCCTAAAGGATAAAGAGCCCATAGCCACCTCTGGACACACCCCTAGACACAGCCTAGCCCACCAGAGTGCCAAGATCAAGCTCCACTGAGCAGTGGACAGGCATCAGACCCTCCCATCAGGAAGCCTACACAAACCTCTAGACCATCCTCAACCACCAGTGGGTAGACAGCAGAAGCAAGAAAACTACAATTCCACCATGCAGGCCAGACCCTACCCCAGTACCAGCTGGGCCCTGACCCTGCATGCTAACAGGCCTACGCAACCTTCAGGACACCCCGGACCCCATACCCAACTGTGTCAGGAACCACCCTCTCCCATCAATGATCTGAAACAAGTTCTGGGATCCCTGGGCCCTGCAGCCAGACTCCAGAAACCAGCTCTGCCTGTCACTAGTGTGGCACTAACCCCAGGATCTAGCTTCACCTGCCAATGGGTGAGCAATAGCCCCAGAGGCTTTGGGACACTGGCTTCACCCACCAGTGAGCCAGCACTAGCCCTGGGGCCCCCTAGGATTCCTCAATGAGCCACCTCATGATCGGACCCTGCTAAACAGCAGCCAGCAGCATCAGTACAAGGCAGGACCTGGCAACCAACCAGACTAGGGCCAACCAGGCCTACCAGGCCACCCACAAAGTCAGCGCACCACAACAAAAGGACCCATACAGCCCTCTTAGGGGGAACCCCTAGAGCATATACGTTGGGTGATGAGAGGGGAGTGCACTGCTGGGACACATAGGATGCCTCCTACAGAGGGTGAATTCTCCAAGGCTGAGAAACATAACTAACCTACCAGATACATAAAAATACAAATAGCAACTTAGACAAAATGAGGCGGCAGAGGAATATGTTCCAGACAAAGGATAAAGTTAAAACCCTAGAAGAACTAAGCGAAGTGGAGATAGGCAATCTACCTGAGAAAGAGTTCAGAGTAATGATTGTAAAGATGATCAAAGAACTTGGGAGGAGAATGGATGCACAGAGTGAGAAGTTAGAAGGTTTTAATAAAGAGTTAGAAAATATAAAGAACAACCAAACAGAGATGAAGAATATAATAAATGAAATGAAAAATACACTAGAAGGACTCAAAAGTAGACTAAATGATTCAGAAAAATGGATCAGTGAGCAGGAAGACAGAGTTGTGGAAATCACTGCTGAAAAACATAAAAAAGAAAAGAGAATGAAAAGAAACGAGGACAGTTTAAGAGACCTCTGGGACAACATCAAGCACACTAATATTTACATTCTAGGGGTTTCAGAAGGAGAAGAGAAAGAGAAAGGTCCCAAGAAACTATTTGAAGAGATAATAGCCAAAAACCTCCCTAATCTGGGAAAGGAAATAGTCACCCAAGTCCTGGAAGCCCAAAGAGGCCCATACAGGATTAACCCAAAGAGGAACACAACAAGACACATTGTAATCAAAATGACGAAAATTGAAGATAAAGAGAGAAGACCAAAAGCAGCAAGGGAAAAGTCACAAGTAACATACAAGGGAACTCCCATAAGGCTATCAGCTGATTTTTCAGCAGAAACTCTGCAGGCCAGAAGGGAGTGGTGCAATATATTTAAAGTGATGAAAGGGAAAGCCTACAACCAAGAATACTCTACCCAGCAAGGCACTCATTCAGATTTAATGAAGAAATCAAAAGTTTTACAGATAAGCAAAAGCTAAAATAATTCAGTACCACCAAACCAGCTTTATAACAAATGTTAAAGGAACATCTCTAGGTGAAAAAGAAAAGGTCATGACTAGAAACAAGAAAATTATGGAATGGAAAAGCTCACTGGCAAAGGCAAACATACAGTAAAGGTAGGAAATCATCCACACACACAAAGTTAGTAGGGAGGTTAAGACAAAAGTATTAAAATCATCTGTATCCACAATAAGCAGTTAAGGGCTACACAAAACACTTAAGTGTAAAATATGGTATCAAAAACAGTAATCATGAAGGAAACCAAGATGGCAGAGGAGTAGGGGGATGTGGAGTTCATCTCTCCCCACAAATGCATCAAGAATACATCTACAGATTAAACAATTCTCACAGAACATCAGCTGAACACTAGCAAAAGACCTTGGACACTGGAAAGGACAAGAGAGATCCCTGATGAAAGATGAAAGAAAGAAGGGAAAAAGAAGAGGAGAGGAGGCAGGATGGGATCTGCACCCCTAGGCGGGTGGGAGCTAAAGCAGAGGAGAGGTTCCTGCATCTGAGGAAGCCCCCTCACCAATGGGGAAATCAGTTGGGACAGAAGGGGGAGCATCTGAGGCTGCTGGAGAAGGGTGACACAGCCGGTCTATGGAAGACAGGACAGAGTGAGACTTACACAGATGGTCCGTGCCACAGCCCTGTGCGCCCCAGACTGGGATGTGTGTCCACCATACATGGGGTCTGAGAGCTGGAACCTGGGGATTGGAGAGCAAACTGTGGGGAGGACTGCTGTTGGCTGTGAGGAGACAGCCTGAGGGGATGGGAGGGAGGAAATCCACAACCAGGAATGCTTGTGGAGGAAACCCAGACTGCCATAGAAGCAAGGCTCCACTGCTGAATGACACGCAGGGGGTGCAGTCACCATTGCAGCCTCTTTCTCCACGCACCGACCCCTCCCCCCCAGGTGCTAGGAAAAGCTCCCACCAGGGCGGGCCTTCTCACACCTGCTGCCAGGCACTAGGAAAGGCTCCCACTAGGGCTGGATCTCTCGCACACGTGGCCGCTGGCTTTCTCACACAGCTGTCACCACCGGGGCCCCTGCGACCCAGGCAGTTGTGCCATCTCCACACCCTGCCCTTGCCGGGGCAGACCTGAGTGCTCCAGGGAAGCCTCGGGAGCAGAATAATGTGGGTAGCCCACAGGCAGAGGTGGGGCAAAAAACACAGCTGAGCCCCAGGGGCAAGGTGATTAAGGAAGAGGAACAAAAATCTTTCCATGAAGCTGCACAAACCACAGATTAAATCCCCATGATCAGCTTGGTAAACCCTGCATCTATGGAATATCTGAATGGACAATGAATGTTCCCCAAACTGAAACCGGTCTAGTTCTAGCAGCTGTGGGCTTTGGGGACTAGTACACACAGGAGATGGGCCAGGTCAGAGTCTGAGCTGCCCCTACAGTGCCCACAGAGGGACCAGACACCTACCTAGAGGTTTTGGAGGGTCTCGTAGGGAGGTGGAGGGTGGCTGTGACTCATGGTAGGGGCAAGGATACTGACAGCTGAGACTCCAGGAAAATAAAATTATTACTAGTTTTTAATGTTTTGTTTGTTTTGTAGGTAAAATAAGTTCATATGGAAGGGCCCTAAACCAATATAGCTGGTCTCCTTAAAGGAGGAGATTAGGACACAGAAAACACAGACCTCGGAATGACCACGTAAGGATACAGCAAGAAAGTGGCCATCTGTCAGCCAAGGAGGGAGGCCTCAGGAGAAACCAAACCTACTAAAACTTTTACCTTGGGCTTCTAGCCTCCAGAGCTTTGAGAAAATAAATTTCTGTTGTTTAAGCCACCTGTGGTATTTTGTTATGGAAGCCCTAGAAATCTAATATAGGGAGGAAATGCACAAACATGATTTTTTATTTTTTGCAGTACGTGGGCCTCTCACTGTTGTGGCCTCTCCCGTTGCAGAGCACAGGCTCTGGACGCGCAGGCTCAGCGGCCATGGCTCACAGGCCCAGCCGCTCCAAGGCACGTGGGATCTTCCTGGACCGGGGCGCAAACTTGTGTCCCCTGCATCGGCAGGCGGACTCTCAACCACTGCGCCATCAGGAAAGACTTGTTTGTAGATTTTTTGATGATGGCCATTCTGACTGGTGTGAGGTGATACTGTCATTTGCTCTTTGCCATCTGTATGTCTTCTTTTTTTTTTTTTGCGGCACACGGGCCTCTCACTGTTGTGGCCTCTCCCGTTGCGGAGCACAGGCTCTGGACGCGCAGGCTCAGCGGCCATGGCTCACGGGCCCAGCCGCTCTGCGGCATGTGGGATCTTCCCGGACCGGGGCACGAACCCGTGTCCCCTGCATCGGCAGGTGGACTCTCAACCACTGCGCCATCAGGGAAGCCCCAAACATGATATTTTTTTAAAAAAACTTAATGAGTGGTAGATGGCAAATTGTTTATTAATATCTGGGTTTGGCTATAGTTTTCACTTTTTCTAAATTAGTATGGATCATCTTCAAAATCAGAATTAAAGCGTATGGAGGAATTCCTGGGTAGTCCAGTGATTAGGACTCTGTGCTTCCACTGCAGGGGGCGTGGTTTTGATCCCTGGTTGGGGAACTAAGATCCTGCATGTTGTGTGGCACAGCCAAAAAGATAAAAAATAACAAAATAAAGCTCATGGAAACAGCGGCTGGTAGGAAATATTTCAGACATAGAGATAGTATAGAAAATAGTATATCAGGGAATTCCCTGGTGGCCAATGGTTAGGACTCTGCGCTTTCACTTCTGTGGCCCAGGTTCAATCCCTGATCGGGGAACTAAGATCCCACAAGCTGTGCAGTGCAGCCAAAACAAAACAAAACAAAACAAAACAAAAAAAGACACTGGGGATCTCTCACCACACCAGAAACAACCATGTTAGCACCATGATCTTGGCCTCTAGAACTGTAAGAAAAATTTTTAAATAAATAAATAAATTTTAAAAACACCGTCTTTAAAAAAAAAAGAAAATAGTATATCAGACTGCAGTATACTCACATTAAGAAATAAAACATTACATGTAGAGGTGAAAGTCACTGGTGCACCCTTCTATGATTTCCCAGAGGTAACCATTATCAAGATATGGGGGGTTTTACTCTTGAAATCTTTCTTTACATTTTCTCCTCAAGTGAAGTATAGTATTGCTTTGTTGCATGTTTTACTCATAGATGCCTGGCTCCCTAATGGAAAAGGAGAAAGGAAGAAACATAAGGAGGACAAATCCACATTCACCTCTCAACAGTGTGGCCTGCCATTTATGCTTCCTTGCCATGTGAATTCTCTTCCCAGAGTTTCTAAAATGGACACACCCATTGTCTCACTTTATATGCTGTAGGTAGCACCAATAGAATATTATTATCCACCACATACTATTTTCAGTCACTTTTTTATCTGCTGTGTCAAAATCTTAGAGTTCCCAGGTGCCAGGTAGCCCAAAACAATGATGCAGTGTCTCCTGAACATGAAACTTCTTCCCTTTGTCCAGGCCTAATTTTCTGTCTTTCATTCACACTGTTGTTTATCTAGGCCTGTACCTCTAGAACCTAATATGAGCCAACCGGATGAAAGAAGACTGATTGCAGGGAGTTAGTTTTCCTGTGTCCAGATTAACACCCAGATCCTTCAGTTGGTTTAGGGAGGCAGGCTGTTTAGAACTTGAGCTGAATTTGTATTACAAGTGTTGGCCATGTGTATATATTCCTTTCCTTTTATTATTTTTATTTGCACAAGGAAGTACTTCAAAGGTGTTTTCATTCACTTGTGTTGATTGTTCCTGGGGACTTACCTGAATGATCCTGTGACTAAACTTCCCCTGAATTCTCCCTTCTGGAAACTGTGGGGCCGAGTGCTGGGTGATCTCATGCAGCTCCTCACCCTTTCCCTCCCCTGTGGCACTTACTGCTTTGCTAAATGGGTGGCAAAACTGATGAACATGCCTTCAATTCAAGGGGCTTTATTTGGAGGGAACAGAAAGAAGCATGCTGTGAAATTTACTTTCATCTCTTGACCTTCACTAAAATCCTGGGAAGTGGAGACATTGTCTGACTGCTGAATGTAAGGTTTATTTGAGAGACATACTTGCCCCTCCACTAGGCATCTTTTATGTCCCTGAAGCTGCCCAGTTGGGACTGTCATGTGGTATATTCATGAACTACTTCTGGAACCATGCGATTACCTAATTCCCTTGGCTTAGGCATGTTCCTCATTCTGACGCTGACCAGTTTCCTGGGCTGGAGTTGTTTTTTTGTTTTTTTTTTTCACTTCCCAAACTAAG
>NW_020173505.1:368544-372409 GCF_003031525.2 Neophocaena asiaeorientalis asiaeorientalis | reverse complement strand
CTTTTTTTTTTTTTTTTTGCGGTACGCAGGCCTCTCACTGCCTTGGCCTCTCCCGTTGCGAAGCACAGGCTCCGGACACGCAGGCTCCGGACGCGCAGGTTCCGGACGTCCAGGTTCCGGACGCGCAGGCTCAGCGGCCATGGCCCACGGGCCCAGCCGCTCCGCGGCACGTGGGATCCTCCCGGACCAGGGCACAAACCCACGTCCCCTGCATCGGCAGGCGGACTCCCAATCACTGCGCCACCAGGGAAGCCCAACTAAGACACTTTTGTTGTAAATAAAAATAGAAAGTGCAGGAGACGGGAAAAATTGTTTGAAACCCTTAAAGCCTACTACTTATGAAAAAGCACTGTTACCATTTCTTCATATATTTTCTCAGAAATTTTACTTTGCAAATGTTACTGTATTTAAGAATGTAAATGAGATAATATCCTTAAACTTTTGTAAAATGACTTTTTAATATAAATATCATATTATGAAGGTCAATTCATGCCAATCAACATAAATGCACATAATAATAAAAATGGCAGTAGAAACACTAATGGCCAATTTATATATGATAATCATAAGAATTTTAATTATAACTGCTGACTCCCTCAGTTCCCCACACTGTGGTAAGTGCTAAACCTGTACTTGCTCATTTAATCCTCATCACAACCTATGAGGAGGAGCTCCTGTTGCCCGACTAACCATCAGGGAACTGAGGCACAGTGATGGCAGTGCTAGCCAGTCACAGGACTAAGGATATGAACGGATTCTGTGTGGCAGCTGAACCCCACATCTAACTAGTGTACACTAGCGCTTCTCATCTGATGAGACACTCAACCTTACTGTTCATCAGGGCACAGCAAAATAAAACTAATTAAGGTCCCATGGTTTTGTTCTCAGTTAACTAGGTAAAAGTTTAAAATATTGAGTTTAATCAGTGTGGTTTGGAATTTGAGGACCTGTGTCCTGTTACATTGTGGAAGGGGCTCCTCCAGATCTTGCTCCCTTCCTGTGTCTCTGGGATGTTCCTATTCTAAAGTGAATGGTTTTTCCTGTGCTTGGGGCAGAAAATGCTTATGTTTCTCCAGCCATTTTAATATTTTATGTAATTGCAAGAGTAATACGTATTTATTATAGTTTAAAATAGGTGATATAGAAAGATAAACAAAATAATAATACCTCAAAGCCCACCACTGAAAGAAAAGCTCTTCTAATGTTTTCATCTGCATTATATTCCTCCAGAATTATTCTTATGCAGGTATTATATATTTATACATGTATGCATACATTTATATATTTACATACAAAGCATAAGATCTCATCTTACATTTAATTTTGTAACTTATCTCACTGTAGTGGGTTAAATTGTGTGACCCCCAATATTTCCAAATCATAACACCCCCACACCTTAGTTGGAAATAGGGTCTTTGCAGATGTAAATAAGGTAAAGATCTCGAGAGATGATTGGATTTAGGATGGTCCCTAAACCCAATGACTAGTGTCCTTATAAGAGAAAGGAGGGAGATTTCACACACACAGAGAAGAAGGCCATGTGAAGACAGAGGCAGAGACTGGAGTTATGCTGCCACAAACCAAGGGAAGCCAGGAGCCACCAGAAGCTGGAAGAGGAAAGGAAGAATTCTCCTCTGGAAGCTTCAGAGGAAGCTTGGCCCTGCCAACACCTTGATTTCAGATTTCTGGTCTCTAAAACTATGAGATAATGAATTTTTGTTGTTCTAAGCCACGAAGTTCCTGGTACATAATTAGTTACAGCAGCCCTAAGGAAACTAATACACTCACTAACTACATATCCCAAATGTCATTGAATAAACATCAGACCGTATCCTATTTTTTCATGTCTATGGGGACAGTAATGCCAAAAAAGATATATTTTAAAGATTAATATGACTAAATTTCTCTTAGTTGCTATTGATTTTTATTTTTATTTATTTATTTTTTGCAGTACACGGGCCTCTCACTGGTGTGGCCTCTCCCGTTGTGGAGCACAGGCTCTGGACGCGCAGGCTCAGCAGCCATGGCTCACGGGCCCAGCTGCTCCGCGGCATGTGGGATCTTCCCGGACCGGGGCACGAACCCGCGTCCCCTGCATCGGCAGGCGGACTCTCAACCACTGCACCACCAGGGAAGCCCTAGGTGCTATTGATTTTTATGTATTGATTATATTGTTGCTAATCCCCATTTTTTTAAAAGATTTTTTTGATGTGGACCATTTTTAAAGTCTTTATTGAATTTGTTACAATATTGCTTCTGTTTTATGTTTTGGTTTTTTGGCCACGAGGCATGTGGAATCTTAGCTCCCCGACCAAGGATCGAATCCATACCCGCTGCACTGGAAGGCAAAGTCTTAACCATTGGACCACCAGGGAAGTCCCACCAATCCTCATTTGATAGATGAAAAACTGAGGAACAGGGAGAACAAGGACTTGGCCCAGGACTGCACAGTTAGGGAGCAGGACAGCTTGGATTTGTACCCAGCACCTCCTGCTCCAGAGCTTGGGAAACTGTCAAAGATTTGTTATGTGACAGGAGCAGTCTATACAAGCACACTTATATTGGGCATCATTAAAAGTAGTAGTATTCATATATTAATATATTTATATAAAATATCTGGACTTAGTGACAAAAAGTAGCTTGTGACCTTGGTGTTGTTCATTGTATCAACAACATGAGCATGTTCATTGTAATCATGGGGGCAGAATTGATCTACAGTGAGATAAGGAGACAGTGCGAATGAAGAATGTTTACAGGGAAAGCAGAAAACTTTCTGATGTTAATAAGGAATGCAGAAAACTCTGGCAGTTTGATTTTAAAGAGGAAAAGAGAGAGCGAGAGACAGAGACAGGGACAGGGACAGAGATGGAGACAGAAAGGCTTGTGGCTGCATGGAGATGAGGGTCCCAAGGAAGGATTCTTTTAAAACCTTAATTTCCTTGAAAGTTTCAAAGTTAATATGCAGGAGCCATATCATCTCAGATTTAACCATTGAATTTTCCCATATTTCCCTCTTATCTCCACTTTAGAGTTAATGAGATGCCTCTAATGGAATAGTATGGGTTCTGAGCTCAAAATATATTTAGTTATTAGTGAATGGAAGAGTGGATAATTGTGTATCAAAGAAATGGTAGTACAAATAATAAATGCTGAAGAGGGTGTGGAGAAAAGGGAACCCTCCTACACTGTTGGTGGGAATGTAAATTGGTGCAACCACTATGGAAAACTGTATGGAGGTTCCTCAAAAACCTAAAAATAGAGTTGCCATATGATCCAACAATCCCACTCCTGGGCATATAGCCAGACAAAACTCTAATTTGAAAAGATACATGCACCCTAATATTCACCGCAGCACTATTTACAATAGCCAAGACATGGAAATAACCTAAATGCCCATCAACAGATGAATGGATAAAGAAGATATGGGGGCTTCCCTGGTGGCGCAGTGGTTGGGGGTCTGCCTGGCGATGTGGCAACATGGATAGACCTAGAGATTATCATATTAAGCAAAGTAAGTCAGAAAGAGAAAGACAAATGCCATATGATATCACTTATATGTGAAATCTAAAACACGACACAAATGAACATATCTACAAAACAGAAACAGATTCACAGACAGAGAACAGACCTGTGGTTGCCAATGGGTGATGGGCAGGGAAGGTTGGGAGTTTGGGATTAGCAGCAGCAAACTATTATTATACAAGATGGATAAACAACAAGGTCCTACTGTATATCATAGGAAACTATAATCAATATCCTGTGATATTGATGCAAGAGGGAGGAGATATGGGGATATATGTATATGTATAGCTTATTCACTTTGTTATACAGCAGAAACTAACACAACATTGTAAAGCAATTATAC
>NW_020173505.1:338383-368409 GCF_003031525.2 Neophocaena asiaeorientalis asiaeorientalis | reverse complement strand
TTTGAGGACATGGGGAGGGGGAAGGGTGAGCTGTGACAAAGCGAGAGAGAGGCATGGACATATATACACTACCAAACGTAAGGTAGATAGCTAGTGGGAAGCAGCCACATAGCACAGGGAGATCAGCTCAGTGCTTTGTTACCGCCTGGAGGGGTGGGATAGGGAGGGTGGGAGGGAGGCAGACGCAAGAGGGAGGAGATATGGGAACATATGTATATGTATAACTGATTCACTTTTTTATAAAGCAGAAACTAACACACCATTGTAAAGCAATTATACCCCTATAAAGATCTTTTTAAAAAAAAGAAAATTAGGGCTTCCCTGGTGGCGCAGTGGTTGAGAGTCCGCCTGCCGATGCAGGGGACACGGGTTCGTGCCCCAGTCCGGGAAGATCCCACATGCCGCGGAGTGGCTGGGCCAGTGAGCCATGGCTGATGGGCCTGCGTGTCCAGAGCCTGTGCTCCTCAGCAAGAGAGGCCACAACAGTGAGAGGCCCACGTACCTCAAAAAAAAAAAAAAAAAGAAAATTAAAGGCTAATATCACTGATGAACAGAGATGCAAAAATCCTCAAAATGCTAGCAAATTGAATCCAATACTTTAGAACGATCATACACCATGATCAAATGGGATTTATCCCAGGGATGCAATGATTTTTCAATAGCCACAGATCAATCAGTGTGACACACCACATTAACGAATTGAAGAATCAAAACCATATGAGCATCTCAGTACGTGCAGAAAAAACTTTTGATAAAATTCAACACCGATTTATGATAAAAACTCTCCAGAAAGCAGGCATAGAGGGTACATAACTCGACATAATAAAGGCCATATATGACAAACTCAGAGCTAACATCATACTCAACAGTGAGAAGCTGAAAGCATTTCTTCTAAGATCAGGAAAAGACCAGCATGCCCACTCACACCACTTTTATTCAACATAGTTTTGCAAGTCCTAGCCACAGCAATCAGAGATGAAAAAGAAATAAAAGGAATCCATACTGGAAAGGAAGAAATAAAACTGTCACTGTTTGCAGATGATATGATACTATACATAGAAAATCCTAAAGATGCCACCAGGAAACTACTAAAACTCATCAATGAATTCAGTAAAGTTGCTGGATACAAAATTAATATACAGAAATTGTTTGCATTTTTATACACTAACAACAAGGTATCAGAAAGAGAAATTAAGGAAACAATCCTATTTACCATCCTATATTAATTTTTATGTAGACAAATTGTCATATTTTCTCTTGGCTGTGTACCTAGGCGTGGAACTGCTGGGTCATATGGTAACTCTCTGTTTAACTGTTTGACGAACTGCCAGACTGTTTTCATGACTGACAGTCTTGAAGAGTACAGGCATACTTTGTTGGCATACTTTGTTATCTTCTCGTGATTAGACTGTGGTTGTGGGTTTTGAGAAAAAATACCAAGGAGTTGAAGTGCCCTTCTCATCACATCATATCTGCGAGGACATGGTACCCATGTGACACCACTAGGTCACTGGAAAGGCTGACCTTCATCACTGGGTTAAGATGCTGTCAAGTTTCTCCAGTGTACAGTAACTGTTTTCCATTCACCTACTCAATTCTTTAGAAGTGAATCACTAAGTCAGCCCTGCCCTCAGAGGTGGAAGGGGGAAATTTCACCTCATGGAGAGAAGGTATCTATATATATTATTTTTAATTGTTCAATAAAGAAAATTTATGTCCTCTCCCACTTCTTTATTAATTCATTTATTTTTATTAGTATGGATTCATGTATATTTTTATTATAAAGTTTGTGTTATTTTACTGAATGGATACATCCTAAAAATGTGATTTCTGTGATGCGGTACAAGTATTTTGACTTGAGTCAGGAACCTGCCAAAGCGTTACCACCACCATTATATTTCAACACTAGTATATTGTCTAATTGTGGTATATTAGACAATACTTTAGGCAATATATTTAACCATGGCAGAGTGTGAGACATCATTTTAGATGATTTCATTGCATACTTGGAAATCCGTTAAGAAAGAAATAAAAACAGGTAAGACAGAGTTTATTTAAATGACCATAAAAATTATTGCTAACATGCCTTAAGTTTATTTGCAAAATCCTTTTCAATGAAGCAAAAATTTGGGATGTAAGGGAAAATGTATGCTTCATTTGAAAGTCCAATGTCTAAAGCACAGCCTTCAAACTGTCTGGCTGATTCTATGGAAAGTATTTTACAATTTGAGCTTTTTAGCAACTGGTAGCATTACAACATAATCCTTGTCTATGTACAAGCAAATGAATTCTGTCCTGGGGACAGAAATACCTCCTGGAGAAATACTTATTTGTCTCCATTTGAACCTTCATTTCAACATTCATGGTCTATAAATTTGACAAAGAGGTGGATGTTGACATTGTCAAGGTAAATTTCAGTGCAAGTGTGGGAGAACACAGCCCCATTAGATAAGGGATGAAGTCTGAGTAAGAGGGCAGATGCAGGGAGATGTGAGTTGAGTATCAAGAATTCTTTGTAGAACTTTGGTACAAAGGGAAGAATATATGCAAAGAGGACAGTAACTAGAGATGTGAAGAGGGGTTTGAGGCATTAAATTATGTTTTCAAATCATCAATTATAAGGGACTTGAGCAGGTTGAAATCTTAATGGGAAGGATCCATCTCTTTCTAGATTTAACATCTGAATTTACCACACC
Organism: Neophocaena asiaeorientalis asiaeorientalis; assembly: GCF_003031525.2. Lineage (NCBI taxonomy): Eukaryota > Metazoa > Chordata > Mammalia > Artiodactyla > Phocoenidae > Neophocaena > Neophocaena asiaeorientalis. The sequence goes on along the minus strand of NW_020173505.1, from coordinate 365,713 downwards.
AGCCTTTCCACATTTTACTTCCTAGTTTCCATCTGGAGAAGCCTAAAACTTAATCAAAGGGATGGTGTGGAGTTTGATCTTAATGCCTGTTAACTGTATGAGTAGATGGATAGATGGATGCAGGATTTGTCAAAAATGTGCTGGGAATTCACAGACTTTTATCTCCAAGTGTAGAGCTCCTCATGCAGATGACTGAACCCATGGTGGTGGGTGGCTAAGAGGATGTGGCTTCTTAGGACTCTGCAACTGACAGCTGCAAGATGGGAGCCCTCAACTTCAGTGTTCAGAGGCACATTTAGGCAGACTGCCACACCTTATGTCCTGGAGGGATCCATCCCTGACCTGAGCAGGTGAGTTCAGACGGGCTTGCCTTTCATCTGGGGGAACGGGACTACTGTCTGCTCAGAAGCATGTTGTGGTCTAGCTCTTGTGCCATTTGGAAAGATTTAAGAAAGTATAAATTTGGCATCTCTCTAAAATTGAATTCAACATATATAACAGAGATATTTTTTACCTTCTAGGCATACACACTATCATTAGGAGCTCCCAGAGTCCACACACATACATACACACACACATACACTGGAGCTTACAAGCAGGCAGTAGCATTAGGAGAACCTGCAGGCTTATGCGGCTGTCACTCATTGTTAGGCTGCCTATGTAACTAGACCCATTTGCATTAAAAATAATGACAATTATGATTAACAGAGTCTTTTGTATAGGAGGAAAGCTTTTATTTTAAATAACTTTGGTATCTACTTAAATATGATGACAGATTTTCCATTTATCACGTCGGAAAGTATAACAATAAAGTATTGAGGATTTCCAGTGGGTGAGCATGTGGGGAAGCCTACACATTCTGATATTGCTGGTGGGGGCATCAGTCAGTACGTCTTTCTGGATTGATTTGTCAATGTGCATTAAAGAGTCTGTGCACTTCCAGTCTGTATGTATTTGGGGCCTGCTCCTTCAAGTATTAATCCTCAGCATGACAACTGTCCCTCTATTAGAGAGTGCATATTCCTTATGACATAGGTTGTCTGGGGAGTCTGCTTTCAAAATAACGGTTCAAACATACTCCCTTGTTTGTTTGTTTTAGCTTTACTGAGGTATAACTGATATACCAAAAAATTACACATGTTCAATGTATACATCTTCTTGAATTTGGATGTATGCATACACCCATAATACAATCACTACAACCAACTTCTAAACATATCAATCACCTCCAAAATTTTCCTTATGTTCTTTTAACACTCTCCTGTTTTTACAGAATAGGAAATTGAGGTTGAATCAGGTTTGCTGACCTATAAATATATAGGCAGAACTAGCATCCTGGAATCAGAAATGAAGATACAGATTATAAAGGTGACACAGGTCAGCAGGAAAGCAAAATTTACTTGACTTTGGTGTGATGTGTGGCTGAGCATCATGCAGTCTATGTTTGGACAGGTAAGGTGCTTGTCTCTGCTTTTCCTCTTAGTAGCAGGATGACCCCCAGCCAGGTTACTTAATCTCTGTACATCATCATTTCACCAGCTACAAAATGGTGTAGAAATCATATTCTCTACCTCCCAGGAATGTTGTGGGAAGTATATGAGATTAAAAAGTAGCACACATTCAGGAAAGCTGAGTTCTCCATGGTTTCCTGAGGTCAAGAGTCCTGCTTTTTGCAAGTTTTAAGTTCCAACCATCCTATGACCTTGCACAAATGGTCATTCAATTATGAAATAGTACAAGGACTTATTGAGTTCATGATACAGAGTATGATAATAGCTGTAGTGAAGACTGGAAAGTTATTACTTGGAAATCACTGCTTCTTCCTTCCCAACTACAGTCTTAAATGGAAAGGCTCTTTCCTAAATGGGATCTCATTTACCTCTATATCTGAGAGATTTTATCCAAAAAACAATGAGCACAAGGGAAATGACTTACCCAAAGCTGGATGATGTGCCTGGTCCCAGTGTCCTATTGCATTGTTCATTTGTAAAGCCTCCTCTTTTTGGGTTATGTTGCACGTACTATTCTTGAAAAATTAACACAGAAGATAAAAGGTGGAATGCGAAAGTATTTAAATAAAATGAAATGGGGTAATGGTTTTGATGGTTTCTTTTTCAAACCCTATGGAGCTGATCCAGTGATTGTTTTCCTTCTTCCTAAACTAACTGACAAGTTACTCCAGCAAAGAGATAGGACACAGAAGTTAATACAAAATGGAAACTTATACATTTCCCTTCTGCTTAACACTTCCAATTATCATCGTACAGTCATGCTATTTGTCAATCCCAAACTCCCTAACTATCCCTTCCCTCCACCCTTCCCACCTGGTCAGTCATGCTATTTGGATTACATCAAGGGAATCTCCTATAAAGGAAGAATGAGTATGGGATAGGAGAGGAACTAACATCTATTGAGTGCACTGTGTACCATATGCTGTGTATGACACCTGATATAGTTTGTTCTTTTGCTCCTCAGAAGAACTGTCTCATATAGCTATAAATGTTTCCATTTTATAAATTAGAAAAAGCAAACTCAGAAATATTATGTAATTTCTAAGACTATTGCCATAAGTGTAGATATCACAGAAATCCTAATCCTGAGGCAGTGCTCTCCTCATTTTTACTTTGTGGCCATGCAAGGCTTTGCGATAAGTGTTTTGAACTGAGTATGCTTTCCTTGATAAGTCATGCATGTATGGATGGGTACTAATACTTTTCTTTCTCCAAGTGGACACTTCCAGTAAATATAAGCATCTAGATCTCAAAAAGAGATCTGGGTCATGGCTTTTCGCTGGAGTATCTGGCAAATAATATTCACCCAGTAAAAATGCACTGAAATCATGAATCCATGTATCAGTGAATGCATGTAGAGCTCCTACAACAAAATACCAAAACGAACTGTAAGCAGTTCACAGATGAAGAAATGGCCAATAATCACAAGAAAATATGTTCTAACTCACTAATAATTTAAGGAATGCAAATGAAAGCATTTAAATATCTTTTTATCACCTATCATCTGACAAATATAGAAAAAACGAATAAAAATCAACAAAAAAATCACAAATAAAAACTTGAAAACTGGCTCTGTGTGTGGAGGCGGGGAGGCAACTGCAGTACAAGTCCAGGAAACAGAACGCTGTTAGAAATAAATTTAAATATTATGGACAACAGTTTAGAGGTGGGTAAGAAATGAGAATGCCCCGATGCTTTATGAGGGAATTTAAACTATTGAAATAAGCCTCAGGGGTACTTCCCTGGCAGTCCAGTGGTTAAGACTTTGCCTGCCAATGCAGGGGGTGTGGGTTCGATCCCTGGTCAGGGAGATAAGATCCCACATGCCTTGCAGCCAAACAACCAAAACATAAAACAGAAGTAATATTGTAACAAATTCAATAAAGACTTTAAAAATGTACACATCAAAAAAAAAAAATCCCCACCAAAAAAAGTGAAGTCCCAGGGAAGATGTTTAGCATTGCAGGGAAATTTTTTCACATGTATAAAAGTAAGCTGGCAAGAGAATACTTGCTGCGGCATTGCATGAAATAGAAAAGAAAAAAGGTAAAATATAGGAAGCAATCTAAATGTCCATAACTATATGAGTAAAGGCTAACAAACCATTTATACTTCTCTATGGGCTTCAAGGAAAAATGGAAAAAACTTTAATTCCAGAATTAGCTGCTGATCAGGAGATAAAAAAAATTGTATCCCTGATTAATTAAAATCACCTACAGTCAATACTCTGGTCTGAATAATGGTCATAATAATGGATAACTTGAATAGTTATTAGGATTAAAGGACATGAATATAAAGTACAATTTCTTAAAGCACTTCCTTACATAACATCTTCCTTCATATCACACTTTCCTTACATATCACAGTGCAGAAATAAAAGAAATAGAGACAAAGAAGACAATAGCAGGGGCTTCCCTGGTGGTGCAGTGGTTGAGAGTCCGCCTGCCAATGCAGGGGACGCAGGTTTGTGCCCCGGTTTGGGAGGATCCCATGTGCCGCAGAGTGGCTGGGCCTGTGAGCCATGGCCACTGAGCCTGCACATCCGGAGCCTGTGCTCCACAATGGGAGAGGCCACAACAGTGAGAGGCCCATGTACCGCAATGCATAGAGGGAACCTACCTCAACATAATAAAGGCCATATATGACAAACCCATAGCCAACATCGTTCTCAATGGTGAAAAACTGAAAGAATTTCCACTAAGATCAGGAACAAGACAAGGACAACCACTCACCACTCTTATTCAACATAGTTTTGGAAGTCCTAGCCATGGCAATCAGAGAAGAAAAAGAAATAAAAGGAATACAAATAGGAAAAGAGAAGTAAGACTGTCACTGTTTGCAGATGACATGATACTATAGATAGAAAATCCTAAAGATGCCACCAGAAAACTACTAGAACTAATCAATGAATTTGGTAAAGTTGCAGGATACAAAATTAATGCACAGAAATCTCTTACATTCTTATACACTAACAAGGAAAAATCAGAAAGAGAAATTAAGGAAATAATCCCATTTACCATCGCAACAGAAAGAAAAAAACACCTAGGAATAAACTGACCAAAGGAGACAAAAGACCTGTATGCAGAAAACTAGAAGACACTGATGAAAGAAATCAAAGATGACATAAACAGATGGAGAAATATACCATGTTCTTGGATTGTAAGAATCAGTACTGTGAAAATGTCGGTACTACTCAAGGCAATCTACAGATTCAGTGCAATCCCTATCAAATTACCAATGGCATTCTTCACAGAATTAGAACAAAAAATTTTACAATTTGTATGCAAACACAAAAGACCTAAAACAGCCAAAGCAATCTTGAGAAAGAAAAACAGAGCTGGAAGAATCAGGCTCCCAGACTTCAAACTATACTACAAAGTTACAGTAATTAAGACAGTATGGTACTGGCACAAAAACAGAAATATTGATCAGTGGTACAGGATAAAAAGCCCAGAGATAAACCCATGCACGTATGGTCACCTAATTTATGACAAAGGAGGCAAGAACATACAGTGCAGAAAAAACAGCCTCTTCAATAAGTGGTGCTGGGAAAACTGGACAGCTACATGTAAAAGAATGAAATTAGAACACTCCCTAACACCATACACAAAAATAAACTCAAAATCGTTTAAAGACCTAAATGTAAGACTGGACACTATAAAACTCTTAGAGGAAAACATAGGAAAAACACTCTTTGACGTAAACCACAGCAAGGTCATTTTTGACCCACCTCTTCGAGTAATGTAAATAAGAGCAAAAATAAACAAATGGGACCTAATGAAACTTAAAAGCTTTTGAACAGCAAAGGAAACCATAAACAAGATGAAAAGACAACCCTCAGAATGGGAGAAAATATTTGCAATGGAAGCAACAGACAAAGGATTAATCTCCAAAATTTACAAGCAGCTCAATATCAAAAAAACAAACAACCCAATTAAAAAATGGGCAGAAGGCCTAAATAGACATTTCTCCAAAGGAGACATACAGATGGGCAAGAGGCACATGAAAAGATGCTCAACATCACAAATTATTAGAGAAATGCAAATCAAAACTACAATGTGGTATCACCTCACACCAGTCAGAATGGCCATCATTAAAAAAATTTACAGACAATAAATGCTGGAGAAGGTGTGGAGGAAAGGGAACCCTCTTGCACTCTTGGTGGGAATGTAAATTGATACAGCCTTTATGGAGAACAGTTTGGAGGTTCCTTAAAAAACTAAAAATAGGACTACCATATGACCCAGCAATCCCACTACTGGGCATATACCCTGAGAAAACCATAATTCAAAAATAGTCATGGACCACAGTGTTCATTGCAGCTCTATTTACAATAGCCAGGACATGGAAGCAAGCTAAGTGTCCATTGACAGATGAATGGGTAAAGAAGATGTGGCACATATATACAATGCAATATTACTCAGCCACACAAAGGAATGAAACTGGATCATTTGTAGAGATGTGGATGGATCTAGAGTGTGTCATACAGAGTGAAGTAAGCCAGAAAGAGAAAAACAAATATGTATATTAACATATATGTGGAATATAGAAAAATGGTACAGATGAACCTATTTGCAGGGCAGGAATAGAGACGTAGACATAGAAAACGGACATGTGGACACAGTGGGGGAAGGGGATGGTGGGACGAATTGGGAGATTAGGATTGACATATATATACTACCATGCGTAAAATACATAGCTAGCAGGAACATGCTATTATGAACATGCTATAAAGCACAGGAAGCTCAGCTCGGTGCTCTGTGATGACCTAGATGTGGGGGAAGGGGGGTCCCTGGGAGGGAGGTCCAAGAGGGAGGGGATATACGTATACATATAGCTGATTCACTTCACTGTACAGCAGAAGTAACACAACACTCTAAAAAAATTATACTCTAATAAAAAAAGTACAATTTATTAAAGCACTTCCTTACATATCACTTTCCTTCCCTCCAGATCACCTGTCTCAATAGCAACACCTGAGCTTCTACCTGAGCCCTACTCCCCGCTTCAGGGATCAGCCAATGGATGTGACCCAGACACCCAGGTCTCTTGGCACAAGGGGCAGAGTTTCATCTCCTCTGTCATCTTCCTCACCCTGAGGGTTTGGTGAGTGAGTACCCATGGGGCCACAATAGCAGGGAGTGTGATCGACCATTTCTACAGCCCTGGAAGCCCATCTTCTAAAAGGAAGGCTGCTCTGTGTCCTCTAGGGAGGGAAAGGGATAGAACCTCATCCCATCCTGCCACTTATGTGGCAAGGTGACCTAGGCTCTGTCAGCCTGAGCTTGGGCATCTGTGATGTGGGACTCACGATATCTGTGTCACAGAGCTGTCCTGAGGGGTGAATGAGGAAACCTGCCCAGAGTATATGGCACGTGGTGGGACTACAGTGCCTTTTAAATGTTGGGATCCAACAGTAGGGGCTGCCTGAGCCTCGGGACTAAGGCAGGAATTATGAAAAGTCATTTCTCACTGTTTCTCCTACAGAGATTACATACATCTAGAGGAAGGGAGCAAATATCTCTCTGACATGTGTTGACTTGAAGGGTTTGAGATAGTAGGTTCTCTTCATTCTCTGGTGCTACAGAATCTCCTAAGAGCTGCTCCATATCATTCCTGTGTGCTGATCCTAACCCAGTTCCCCACGCTGGGAAGACAGGCTTGCCTTTGATTCACCTGGTGAGCTCAGTGAGAGATGGCACCAGGGCAGCAAGCTGTGGTGTTTGCCTAAGTGCTGCTCCTGGACTGCTTTGTACGTTAATATGTTTATAGGAAAATTTGGGACTCACCCCATATTCACCAGTGCAGGGGTCCTGAGATTATGCATCATCCAGCCACATCACACCAGGACTGCAGCCATCTGCTGTCTCCCTGAGGGGCAAAATTCCAAGAATTACTAACATTTCTTTGACACACAATTATCCATTCTTCCATTCATTAAAACTAAATATATATTGAGCTTTAGAGCCCATAGTATTCCACTGAAAGTGCCTTGTTAACTCTATGGTTCAAATAAGAGGGTAGAAAGAGAAATGCATGTATGGTCAAATTCAAGGGTTATTTCTGAGATGAGCTGGCTCCTTCACATTAACTCTTAAAGTTGTTGAAGTTTCAAGGAATTGATTTTTTTAAAAGCTCTCTCTTTGTTCCCTCATCAAAGTTCCAGAAAGAGTTTTCTGCATTCCCTGTTAACATTCCATTTCCCACTGTCTCCTTATCTCACTGCGCAGTAGCTTCTGTCTCCATGATTGCAATGAACGTGTTCTCACCAAGGTCACAAGCTACCTTTTTGTCACTAAGTCCATATATTTTATATAAATATATTAATATATGAATACTATTACTTTTAATGACCATCTAACATATGTATGCTTGTATAGACTGCTCCTTTCACATAACAACAAATCTTTAACAGTTTCCCAGGTTCTGGAGCATGAGGAGCTGGGTACAAACCCAAAATGCTCTGTTCCCAATCTGTGCTGTCCTGAGCCAAGTCCTTATGTCTCTGTCCCTCAGCTTTTCATCTATGAAACACCATATCTAATTCATAATACATTTGTGAGCATAAATGAGTCAATGCCTAAAACACACTTGGTTATAATGCATTTTAGTCACTTTTATTTCTTTGTCTCTATCTTTATTGGGCATGAGCATTTCTACTATCCCTATGGTATAGACTGATTTTTAACCACAATCACTGACCCTTGGAGGTATGCTGATAGAAGATGAGCAGGTCACAAAACCATATGTAGGATGAGAGCTTATCTTTTGTACATAAATATGTAAATCCAGGCATGCATGTGTAAATGTATAAGTACCAGCATAAGAAAATTTCTGAAAGAATGTAATACAGATGAAAACCTTAGCAGGGCTTTTATTTTGGTGGTATGTTTGAGGATATTTTATTTCCTTTTTATGTTAATTAATTTTTAGTATAAAAATGTTTTATGTTATTTATTTTTTTACTATAATAAACACCCCACAATACACACTTTCACTTATATAAAATAATAAAATGCAGAGAAATTTAAGCATTCTCAGCCCTACAGGAAACCTACAAGAAAGCCACTCAACTTTAGAAAAGGAACATCCAGAGGCACAGGAAGGGAGACAAGATGTTGGGGGAGCCCCTACTGGTAGGACAGGTCACAGGTCCCCATATTCCAAACCACACTAATTATTATCAGTATTTAAATCTCTGCTTAGTTAACTAGGAAAAAAACATGGTATCTTACTGTGTTTCATTTTGCTTTACCCTGATTGAAAGTAGGGTTGAAGGTCTTATCATCTGAAAGGCAGTAATGTACACTGGTTAGATGAAGGGCTCAAGAGCCACAAGCCTGTGTTCAAATCTAAGCCTCAGCACTTGCTAGTCCTGCCCTTGTGGTGCCTCAGTGTCCCCTTCTGTTTAAAGTCTCCTCATAGGTTATAGTGAGGATGAAACAAGTAGGTATAAGTTTAGCCTTTACAACAGTGTTGGGCACTGAGGAAGTCGGCAATAAATATTCATCATTCTTATCATACCTAAATTGAACATTAGTGTTTCTACTGCCATTTTTATTATTGTGTGGGCTTATAATGACCTTCATAATATAATGTTTGTCAAAAACAGCAGCTTACAAAGCTGTAACTAGGATATCATCTCATAACTATTCTTTAAATATGCAGTTATATTTGCATAATAAATTTTCTGAAAATAAATATTCAAATGATAAGAGTGCTTATCCATGAGTAATAGATTTTTAAGGGTTTCTAATGATTTTTCTTTCTCCTGCTTTATCCATTTTTTATCTGTATCAAAAGTGTCTTGATTTTGGAAGTGAAAAAAATTATAAGAATAAATAAATATCCTTAGCCCTTTCCACAGGAAAGTGGCTCAGCATCAGAGTGAGAAACATCCCTAAGCCAAAGGAATTAGGTAATAGCATAGTCCCAGAAGTAGTTCATGAATCTACCACATGACAGTCCCAATTGGGCAGCTTCAGGGACATTACAGATGCCTAGGAGAGGGGGAAGTATGTCTCTCAAATAAACCTTACATTTAGCAGTCAGACAATGTCTCCACTTCCCAGGATTTTAGTTAAGGTCACGAGATGAAAGTAGTTTCATAACATGCTTCCTTCTGTTCTCTCCCAAATAAAGCCCCTTGAACTGAAACCAGGTTCATTGGTTTAACCACGCAATTAGCCAAGCCCAATTTGCAGCTTCTCTGTCAGGAGGAAAAGTAGAGTGATTCATACATCAAATATTCTGGCTCTTCAGGGGCTTCCCAAGGGACTAGTTTCTGTCTCACCTGACCGGAGGCACTGACAGGGAACCAGTATACCTTGGATGCCTGGGGGCCCCTGAGAACGAATGAGAGCTCTGCAGCCTATTGTCCAACCAGAGAACCTGCAGTACCACAGACAGACACCAGAGGGAGAAAGACATTACAAACTCAAACAAAAAAGCCCAGCAAATCTCTCAAATTAGGAAATTACATGAACAAGTCCAGAGAAGATGCATCATCAAATAAAGGTTGCAAGGCCCCGAGAATCTCTAGCCAGGCTGAGTGGAGACGATCTTACCCTGTATAAAACCAGTCCATAAAGACTGAGAGAGAAGACTGCTTTTTCAAATGCACAAATCCCAGAAAAAAGTAATAAGGCATACAGAGAAACAGAGAAACTTGGCCCAATCAAAGGAACAAAATAAATCTCAAGAAACCAATCATAAAGAAATGAAGATCTACAAATTATCTGACGAATTCAAAATAATCGTCTAAGGCAACTAAACAAAATCAGGAAAATGAGCATGCACAAAATGAGAATATCAAGATATAGAAATTATATAAAAGAACCAAACAAATTTTGCAGCTGAAGAATACAATAATTGAATTGAAAATTTCATTAGAGGGGTTCAACAGAAGATTGGATCAAGCAGAAGAAAGAATCAGCAAATGTGAAGATAGGTCACTTGAAATTATGGAGTCAGAGGAACAAAAAGAAAAAAGAACGAAGAAAAGTGAAGAAAGCTTAAGGGACTTACAGTACACCAACAAGAAGATCAATATATACATTACAGGATTCCAAGAAGGAGGAGACAGAGAAAAGGGGGCAGAGAGTTTATCTGAAGAAATAATGGCCACAAATTTCACAAATGGACATCCAGCTTCAAGAAGCTCAGATGACTTTAACTAGGATGAACACAAACAGGCATTATAATCAAACTGTCAAAAGTTGAGATAATGAGAGAATCTTGATAGAAGCAAGAGAAAGTGGATGATCACGTACCAAAAACTATAAGTGGATTTCTCAGAAGACCAGAAGGGAGTGGGATGATATATTCAAAGTGCTGAAAGAAAAAAAAAATCCCAAACAAGAATACTTTATCTGAAAAAACTTTCCTTCAAAAATGAAGGAGAAATAAAGACCTTCCCAGATATAGAAAAGCTGAGGGAGTTCATCATAATTAGACCTACCTTATAAGAAATGCTAAAGGGAGTCCTTCAAGTTGAAACCAAAGGATGTGAGACAGCACCATGTGTATTCAGTAGAAACCATATTTCAAATTTTGAATTTTGATCTTTCCCCAGGCTAGTGATATGCTATATGATACTCTCTTGTAATGCTGGGCAGCGGCATCGAGCCACAGCTCCTGGTCAGTCACAAGATCACTAGGGTAAACAACCGATACCCTTCCAACCATTCTGTACCCATACAACCATTTTGCTTTTCACCTCCAGTTCAGTATTCAATAAATTACTTGAGATACTCAACACTTTATTATAAAATAGGCTTTGTGTTAGATGATTTTTCCCAACTGTAGGCTAATATAAGTGCTCTGAGAATGTTTAAGGTAGCTTAGATTTGGTAGATTTGGTAGGTTTGGTGTATTAAATGCATTTTCAACTTACAGTGGGTTTCTCAGGACGTAACATCTATGACCAATCAAGTAGCAATGAATGACTCTAGTCCCCAGACTGAATCCTCTAAACACATATCCCACTGAAAGATACCAGGCTAGTTTGGAGAAATGGCTGATTCCATCTCCAAAGAAGGAATTGTACCACGTGTCTAGACCACACTCTCATACCAGAAAGCACGTCAAAAAGACTCATAAACCAGCTTGAAGGGTCTCCCACTGGCCAAAGATAGAACAATTTGACATCAAGTTAAATAATGACTACAATGGACAAATATACAAATGTCTATGAGTCATGATAACATTCTAAAAGAAAAGCAAAACACAAATAAAACCAACTCACTGCTCACCTTTGGAGGATCCCAGGGAAATGACTCTCATTCTTTTAAAAAGTGGAAATACTGCAAAAGAATTAAAAACATTCATCCTTCCCTTCCTTGCAAACTATACCTCAGCATAACCTAAAGGTTGATGAGGGGAGGTTCCTTTTATAGTAGAATTCTGGCTAATAAATGCAAACGAAATTACAGAATTAGAACATCACCTTTTTACAAACTTTAATGACAAGCAGATCTAGGCAACTATTTTGGGAGGCTGCAAAAAAACATGAGGTAAAAAGCAGATGGGAAAATTTAATAATGGATAGATCAGGTTGACAACACCTGAACCCAGTGATCAATTTAGTGTCAGAAGAGACAGCCAGACAGAATGAGCCTCCTGGTGTAAGGCTAAAAGTAATACAACACCTTATCTGGAGCATTCTTGCCAAAAAATGTGAACTGGATCAAGCCTCTAAATCTAATCATCACTTTCACAGAAATAGGGGAGGAAGGCAGGAGAACATAAACAACACAATAAGGATACAATCAGCAGAATCAAGAATGCAAACTCCACAGGACAAAAGATGCAATTTCTTAAGCAAATAGTTGGAAGGTTAAAAAAAATAAGGAGGTCTTTTAAAATACATGACACTTAAGACTTCAGAGAAATTACAATTAAAACCACAATGAGATACTACAGCATGCTTACCTGAACAATAAAAATGAGAAAGAGGGAAAATATCAAGTGTTGGTGAGGATAAGGAATATAGCCTGATAAAACCACTTTGAAAACTACTTGGCAATTCCTACTGAGCTCAACATACACAAACCCTATGACGCAGAAATGCCTCTCTTATGTCGGTGCCCAAGAGAAGGAAAATAAATGTCCAAAAAGCTATGTACAAGATCATTCATAGCAACATTGTTTACAATAAGTCAAAAACTGGAAAATACCCAAATCCCTATTACAGACACAAATATTGTGAAATATCCACACAATATAATACTGTACACCAATGAGAATTAATGATCTACAATTACAGACAACAATAATATAAATCACACACACATTATGTTCATTGAAAGGAGCCAGACACAAAAGAGGTATATGTTATATGATTAAGGAGAGGAAAATCAACACCCCATTTCCTTTTACTTGAAGGTATTTAGTATCTTCTTATGTTACCTTCAGGTTAACCTCAGAGAAGCATGTATCCTCTGAGCCCTTGAAAAGTGATTCACTACACATAGGAACATAGGCTGATGGACAGAAAACTGGGTGGGACACAGGAGACACCCAAGTGGCAGACCTAACCCACTAACTCTAGGTGACCTTGAGTAAGTCATCACACTTCCTCTGGTCTCACCTATCAAGTGGATCAGACCATCCCTGAGGCCCAGCCAGAGAGGCCCCAGACACAGAGCAATGAGATTCCCATTTGAAAAGCACTCTTAGATCATAAAAAGAAAAGAATTCACCATGGGAGTCCAAATAATTATTTTAACAGCCAACTTGTCTAATGCATAGTAATTGTAATAATTATTACTTTTTTGTTTTTATAATTATTACCTTTTCATTTTTCTTAAATACCCTTTGTATATGGAAAAATAGCTACTGAAGAATATTCTTCACCCAAACAGATACGGCCCTGGCCTAATATCAGTCACTTTGGGCTAATATATCTCAGCACGTCTTTTTCTTCTTCCTAAGTGTACTGGTTAGGAGTGTGGGCTCTGGAGACAGACCAGGGCCAAATGCAAGATCTGCCACTTATAAACTGTGTGAATGTAAATACTTTCACTTCACCTGACAGTCACTGTATTGGCTCCTGTCTGCCCTTTTGACCTCATCTCTTACCACTCTGCACTCTGCCTGCAAGGCTCCAGTCACTCAAGCTGGTCATCTGCTCCAGGAACAACTGGTGCTCACACAGTGAAAGGCTGCTGATGAAAAGGCCTGCTCAGGCCTGGCATCTTCTTGTAAGTAGTTCAGGACTCAGCTCAAATGTCACTTCCTAAGAAAGAGCTTCACTGACAACCCCATGGATAGTAACCCCTGACCCAACATTTTCTATTCTATTTACGTGTTTATTTTCTTCAAAGCACTCATCTCCATATGAAATTGCCACACTTATGGACTTGCCAGCCTATTGCCAGTTTTCCCAAACTAGAATGAAAGCTTCAGGGACCCTGTCTATCTTGTTTCTCTGGGCTGCATTCCCCTATGCCTAGTCTACTGCCTCGCATATAAATCACTAAAAAAGTTTGACTTAAATGAAGGAATTGTTACCTTATATGAAACAAAGGAGTAGACACATATTAAAAACTGAGTAACAGGAGAAACTGAAAAGAAATTAGACATCAAAAGATTCAAAACTTTGGGAATTCCCTGGTGGTCCAGTGGTTAGGACTCTGCGCTTTCACTACCAAGGGCCCGGGTCAACCCCTGGTCAGGATCCCGCAAGCCATGTGTCAGGAAAAAAAAGATTCAAACTTTTAAGAACACCTCGTTGCAAGTCCACAGCAGTCCCTTTTACTAGGATGAGCCAGAACTAACTGTATGATACTTCCCACAACACCTCCCTGATTTTGATTCAGCAGACCTAGAGTGAACCCAAGAGTTGGCAATTTCAACAAGCACCTCTGACAATTTTGATAAAGTGGTCCACAGACCACATTTTAAAAGATCCTGGCCTAAACATGTGACATTTATGTGGCATTAATGTAATGCCTACCATGCAGAGTTCTATGATATCTGGGTTGTGTCCGTTAATGTAGTGCACTGGTCCTTCCCTTCCACCTACAACCATAGATTATTTTCCCACATGGCATCACACCTAAACTCCACAATACTCCTGGGGGGTCAGGAACATTGTGTACTGTTAGCCTGTTGTACAGACGAGGCATGTGAAAGGGTAGTGACTTACCTAAAGTGTCCCAACGATGGGGCTCGATCTCCTCACTCTTGCTCCAGGAACCTGTCTAGCAGACTCGACAACACGCTTGGTTCTTCTCTACCAGCTCATGCTCCTGGGGCTCAGAGTCCACACCCTTCTCTGATGTTCCACTGTAAGGAAGAGTAAGGAGATAAGACAGCACATGGAATAGAGAGGAAAGTGAGATGACGGGAAGGCACATGAAACACAGGGGAAGAGGTGAGGATGTTCTGCCTACTCCCTCTCAGTTCACTGGAAGCTGTGCAGTGGTGCTTTTCCTCTTCCCTAGCTCCATCACACAGCCCCCTCTGCACACACAGCAGTGACACTGAGGCTCACATGTCATGGACATGTGCACTTATCCCTGCTTGTGTTACATGTCCAAGTATTCTCTCTGGATGTCATGCTATCATGGTAATGTCAGAGGCATCACACTAAACAGAATGAAGGTTGCAAATTTGGAATGAGAACTAACATTGCTGAGGACCTACTAGATGCCACATGCTATAGGTTGTTATTTTTATCTTCAAATTCTCAAAGCAATGATCTGTGGGCATCATTACTTCCTTTCTACGGATTAGGAGATACTCAGGCTCAGAGAGCAAAGTATGTGTTCAAAGAATCCTAAGGAGACGTCAAATGGACACAAAAGCCAAGTTGAAGGGGATAAGACAGGCCAATTCTGGGACAATTTGAGCATCAAAATACACAATAATAATAAACCCTCTGAGCAAAATAGGAATCTATGAGTCATACTGATATAAATACTTGAATAAATGCATAAATAAATAAATTATAGGGAGAAGGAAAAGGTCTGCCACACAGTCGAAAGCCAATGAATAAATCTAGAAGGAATAACAAAATTGGAAAAACAACACTTGACAAATACCATAGTAACAAGTGATTCAGGCAAGATCCCTAAATGGATGCCCAGTCTGCACCAAATCCCACAGCAGTCATGGAGTCACTATGGTAATGATGCTGGCCAAGGAAAGCTGGGGAAAAGCAAACAACCACCGCCCTGGTTTGGTTCCTAATATGTGCTAGGAACTGAGCAGGACTGACATAACACACAGTAATTAACCTAAAGTATTCCTGACAATAAAGATCCCTGGCAGCTTTAGCAATATACACATACATGCATACATACCCATATACATACATGCTCTCTTCTTCTCCTCTCCCCACTCAAGATCCCAGTAATTCATTGCGGTGAATAGCTGGGGGGTGGGTGAGAAAGGAATATACAACAATTCAACAGATTCAATTCTAAACACACATATACATATATAGTTGAAAGGTACTAAGCTATTTTAGTGATGGAGATGAACTGTAGAATTGTCTCTGGGACATTTTTCTCCCTAGTTTCAGTACATTGCCAATAACCTCTAAAAGCTGATATGGAAATATAAGCATATGCATGTTATACATCAAGAATCTTTTTCAACCTAGAGTAGGTAGCCTAAGCTTTCAACCAAAACATTCCTCAATGGCTACTTTTTGACATTTGGCCACTGACAGTTTAGTGAAAAGTAAACACATGTAAATTGCAATTAAAAAATACTATCATTCATGATAGCACCAAAAAGTATGAAATACTTAGGAATAATCTCTCCATGTATGTGAAAGGTCTATACATTGAACACTACAAAACATTGCTGACAGAAATTAAAGAAGATCTAAATAAATGGAGAAACATACCATCTTCATATGTCAGAAGACTCAATGTTGTAAAGATGTAGATTCTCTTCTAACTGAATAGATTCAGTGTAATCCTAATAAAAATCCTAGCAGATATTGTTTTTTAAGAAATTGACAGGCTTGGGACTTCCCTGGCAGTCCAGTGGTTAAGACCCCAGGCTTCCACTACCAAGAGCGCAGGTTCAATCCCTAATCGGGGAACTAAGATCCCGCATTCCGCAGGGTGTGGCAAAAAAAAACAAACAAAAAAGAAATTGACAGGCTGATTCTAAAATTCCTGTTGAAATGCAAAGGCCCTAGACTATGAAAAACAACTGTGAAAAAGAAGAACAAAGCTAGAGGATCAAAACTACCTGACTTCAAGAATCATTATAGGGCTTCCCTTGTGGTGCAGTGGTTGGGAATCTGCCTGCCAATGCTAGGGGACATGGGTTCGAGCCCTGGTCTGGGAAGATCCCACATGCCGCGGAGCAACTAAGCCCGTGAGCCATAACTACTGAGTCTGCGTGTCTGGAGCCTGGTAGACCCAACACAGCCAAAAATAAATAAATAAATAATTTTTTAAAAAAAAGAATCATTATAAACCTTCAGTAATCAACAGTGTGGTACTTACTGGCATCAAGGAAGACAAGTAGATCAATGGAATAGAATAAGCAGTCCATTTCTGGACTCAGACAACTGATTTTTGACAAAAGTTGTAATGGCAATTCAGTGGAGAAAAGAGAGTCTTTTCAACAGATGGCGCTGGGACAAATGGATAGCCACATGCACAAATATAAACTTTGATCCATGTATTGAACAATATACAAAAGTCAACTCAAAATGGATCACAGACCTAAATATAAAATGTAAAACTTCTAGGATAAAACATGGGAGAAAATCCTTGTGACCTTGGGTCAGGGGAAGATTCCATAGAGGCAAAACCAAAACTACAATCCATAAGTGAACAAACCAATAAATTGGACTTCTCAAAGTTAAACATTTCTGCTATTCCAAAGACACTGTTGAGAGAATGAAAAGACAAGCCACTCATTGGGAGAAAATATTTGCAAATCATGTATCTGACAAAGGTCTTGTATCCAGAATATAAAAAATTTCACAAAGGTAAATAAGGAAACAGACACTCCAACAAATAAATGGACAAAATATTTGAATAGATGCTCCACCAAAGTAGATATACAAATGTCAAATAAGTACATGAAAAGATGCTAATCATCTTTTCTTAAATGTTCAAAGTCATTAGGGAAACGTAAATGAAAACTATGAGATACCACTGCACCTCTCTGAGAAAGGCCAAAATTTAAAAGACTGACCATATAAAGTCTTGGCAAGGTTGTGGAGGATGGAACTCTCAAACACTGCTGTTGGCAATGAAATATGGTGCAACCACTTCGGAAAACAGTTTGGCGGTTTCTTATAATGTTAACCTCACATCTATCACATGATCCAGCCATTGCACTCCTAAGTATTTATCCTAGAGGAAGAAAGTCTATGTCTATGCAAAGACTAATATACAAATGTTCCTAACAGCTTTATTTACAAGAGCCCCAAATTGGAAACTACCCAAATACCCATTAACAGATAAATGGATAAAACAAATTGTGGTATATCCATATAATGGAATATTAGTCAACATTAAAAAGAAGGAACTATTTGTACATGCAACAAATGGATAAATCCAGAAATAATTAGGTTGAAGGGAAGAAGACAGACAAAAAAAATACATTGTATGATCCCATTCATATAAAATTATAGGAAAAGAAAACGAATCTATAGTGACAGAAGATCACTAGTTATCTGAGAACGGGGTAGGGTGATGTAGAGAGAGAGGCAAGAGAGAGTTAGATGAGAAGATTACAAAGGAGCACTAGGAAGCTTTTTAAGTTGATAGATATGTTCATTATCTGGACTGTAGTATTGGATTCACAGGTACATACATATATCAAAACATTAAAGCATATACTTTAAATATGTACAGTATATTGTATGTTAACCATACCTAAATAAAGTATTTGAAATATATTTGTATATTCATAATTCTCTGATGCAATTAATCAGTTGAAAGATTCCCACAATTATGCTCTTGTAGTATTAACAGGTCCACACTCTATATTATCAAATTGGTCCACACTACAGATAACCAAAATAGAAATAATCATTTGCAATGAAATATATCCAAATATTTAGGGAAAGCTGATGTCCATTTCTACCTGAAGTACAGAAATAAAAATATTACATCCAAGAAAAATAATCATAATGATATTTAAGAGTAACTGGTTCTTTTAGAGAATGAGGCTGAGTATCATTATAATAAACTCTAGGATAATAATTATTTTTTAAATATTAAGTTCTAATAACTGAGATTTTAAACTGACACTTGGACTTCCCTGGCACTCCAGTGGTTAAAACTCCGCGCCTCCACTGCAGGGGACATGGGTTCGATCCCTGGTCAGGGAACTAAGATCCTGTGTGTCGTGTGGTGCCGCCAAAAATAAATAAATAAACGAACACTTGGAAATTTCCTGCCTCTTTAAAATATTTCATTATATAATGGGGAAAAAACGTGGTCAGCAGAGAACGATCTATATTACAATCTCAAATTGCTAGAAGAGCTAACAACTGCATATTTCCACACTCATCTGAGAGATATATGGGAAGTGATGATTATTATTTGTACAGTAAAAACAATTTGGTGTATTTATTGCAAATGCTTGTTTAAGACCAAGTAAGTTCCTTCCTCAACTGGACAATTCATTGTTTTTCAGCCAAAAAAAAAAAAAAAGGCTTCTCTGAGATGGGCCTCAAGGTCTACTGCAAAGCATGTAGCTGCTGATAGAATGAAATTCCACCTGCTAGACAACTTCTTCCATGATGAGATCAAAGTAGCTTCTCTACTTTTAGGCTAGTTTGTGAACCTCACAGGAACTATTCCACAGCATGCTTTTATCAGATCTATGAACTCACTTGAGTCAGGCAGCATAACTAACTAAAGATGTGAAACGTTGGGGTCTCCTGAGGACTGCTGCACTTGAACCTGGAGTAGAAGCTATAGCCGCCATCAGGACACAGATCCTCAGAACCTGAGTCCTTCAGACACCTGATATGGGCAAGGCCACTGGCATGAGGAGCTGCAGAGGGTGAGACAGATCCAGCAATCACCATGCTTTACTGGCGTAACTGTGTGCCAGGCACTATACTATGTCCCCTTTCACCAAAAACAAAACACCTCCCCTCTTCAGACGAGCTATCTGAGATGACCCTTCCTATAGGGCAGGTCTGGGGAAATGAGCAATCAGATTCACAATAAAGACATAGGATGGTAATAGCTGATGTTGGAGGAATGAAGGGGCAATAGATACTGGCATACCCTGTTGATGCCAAATGAGCATATCCATTTTCTGATGCCCATTTATTACAGCTGAATAACTTGAATGGCCTTTGATACAGAAGTCCTATTTCCACCAACAAGAGAGTTTTGGGTGAGGGAGAGTTTTGGAAAGGATTCCCAAGGTGATTATGATCTGCATCCAAGTTAAGGGTCCCTAGCTGAGGGAAGGCAGATAAAGGAGCTACATGAGTTCTCCGATTTGTGGGGGACGGACAGCTAATATTTATGAAGCTTTTTTAAAAACAGGGCCAATGAATAGGTTCTTCACATTGTTGGCTGAATTTATTCCTCACCACAAACTTACTAGTGAGGTATCAGTATCCTCTCCATGGATGTTAATGACTCCAAGCATGCATTCCTAACCACAGAGACAGATGGCAAAGAAGATAAAAGTCCAGGTTCCCCACTTAGCCTTTACTAACATGGGGGATGGGGCAGGGATGGGAGTGGACGGGAAATGGTGCCTTGTTACTACTGCTTGGTTAACGTAGGATTTCACTCCCCACCAGGCCTCCACCAACACTACCCTGGAGGGTGGGGAAAGAAACTTCCTTACTGCCCTCCATGTGGCCTCCCCCGACACTGTGGAGGGCAGTGAGGTGGGTGTTCATTTCCACCAGGTGGGGATGAAAGTCCCTCTTTCCCATAGGATCTTCTCTGATACCACCCCAAAGAGTGGGGAGGGGTACCTCTTTACAATCAAGTGAGCATGGAGTCCACATTTCCCACTCAGTCTTTGCTGCCATGGTGAGGGCGCAGCTGTTTCACTCTGTGATGTTAGGGCAGTTGCTGTCTAAAAGCTTTCTTTCTTGCTATGTTCCCCCTTTTTCTGGTCCTGTGTCTAGATACAGCAGGCTTTTCTTGGAGCTCTTCTTGTCTTTTCTTGTTGGCATTTTTGGTCACTTGCTCTTCCAGCACCCCGTCTGTGATATAGGAGGCAAAAATAAAGCCAAGGGAATTCACTGCACGCCATACCTTTTGTCCCAAAGTCCCAAGCCAGTCTGTCTTTTTTGTCTCCACCTTTCAGAGTCTTATATTTGTTTTACATATAATATCCAGAGATCTTAGCTGCACCTTGCAGGAGTAATAGGGAGAAGTGTATCTACTCCTTCTGGTCTCCAAAATAGAAGTCCTTTCCTTCTACTTTTAATATAAGTAAATAGTACCACGCCATTTAAACCTTCATGTACACTGACTTTTTCACTAAACATTACATTCTGGAGATCTCTCCATAGCCCTATGTGGAAATGTTCATCATTCTTTACACCTTACGTACTGTATGCCTTTGTGTGATTGTTTGATGCTTTATTCCTCCATCACACAACTGATGAATATTTAGGTTGTTCCCATTCTTTTGCTATTCACATAGTGCCAGAATGAATATCTGTATCTATATTTTTATTATATCTATATCTAAGACCGTTTGTGTTATTGCCAATATATCCTTAGGATATTCCTGGAAATGAGATTCGTGAGTCAAAAAGTAAAGGTATATAAAAAAGTGCTACATATTATAAAATTCCCCACAACAGTTGTATTAGTTTCCAATGACTACTATAATAAATTATCACAGGGAGTTCCCTGGTGGTCCAGTGGCTAGGGTTCGGCGCTTTCACTGCCGTTGCCCCAGGTTCAATCCCTGGTAGGGGAACTAAGATTCTGAAAGCTGTGTGCGTGCATGCAGCATGGCCAAAAATAAATGAATAAGTAAATAAATAACAATAAACTTGGTGTCATTAAACAACAGACATATTCTTTCATAGTTCTGGAGGCTAGAAGTGCAAAAGTAGTTTCAATGGGCCAAAATCAAGGTGTTGGCCAACTTAACTCCTTTCAGAGACTATAGGGGAGCCTCCTTGCCTCTTCCAGCTTTTGTTGGCTGCAAACATTCCTTGGCTTGTGGCTCTATCACTCCAGTATCTGCATCCTTGGCCACATTGCCTTCTTTTCTGTCTGTGTCAACTCTCCCTCTGCTCCTCTCTTATAAGGACACTTGGGTTTGCATTTAGGGCCCATTTGGAAAATCTAAGATAATATCCCCATTTTAAGATCCTTAATCTAATCACATCTACAAACACCCTTTTTCCATATAAGGTAATATTTAACAGGTTCCAGGGGCTAGGATCTACTATCTTTATGGAGACTATCAAGCCTACTACAGTGATCATACCATTTTGCATCCCTGTGAGCAGGGTGTGAAAGGACATGTTTTTCCACATCCTCACCAACTGACTGTGTTGACAAAAATCTGGATCTTTGTTATTCTAATACTTAAGAAACAGTATCTTAGTGTAGTGCTAACTGCATCTCTCTTAATTAAAGCAAGCTGGAGACTTTTTTCATACGTCTAAAGACAATTTATATATATTTTTCTGTTAACTTCAATAGGACTTTGCTTTTTCATGCCTCTATATTGACAAGCGTTTATATTGGAGGGATATGAATGCTTTCTTAAAGACGTTAGCCACAAATGTTTTTTTCCCAGTGTCTTTATTGGCTAGTGTGTTTTTGCCATGCAGAGTTGTCATTGTTATTTTTATGTTGTCAAATATGTCAATCTTCTTCCTTAATGCTCCTGCATATTGATTTATACTTAGGAAAGTTTCTTCTGCTTCCAGATTATAGAATTCACCTATATGTTCTAATACAACACTTGTATGGATATTTCTTTTATACTTCATTCAGAACCATTTGGAATCTATCCTGCTATGTGATAGAGAAATGGATCCCTTTTTACCTTTTTAATCTTATGGTTATCTAGCTATCTCAATACCACTTCTTAATCCTCCATCACATCTCCACTGATTTGTAACGCTGCTTTTGTCATAGTCTAAATTTCTAAGTATAACTGGGGCTATATCACTATTTTTTATTGTTTCAATAATTTTTCAGTCAATTTATGGACAAGTAAAATAAAAATTAAAATATTTTACCTCTATTCACATAGAGCTTTCTCTTCCACATAGAAGGAGGCTGCACTTTCTGTCTGGAGGTCGCCAATATCCCTGTACCATGGCGAACCCCACCCCACCCCACCCTAGGCTTTCAGAAAGCTCTGACGGGTGGTTTTGGGCCACAGCCCCTCCCTCCCACCTTCCTGCTCCGCGATGCTCAAGCTGCAGTTCACGCTTCTGTAAAGAGGTGGCACCAACGTACCGCCATCATCAAACTTCTCTACAAAAAAAAAAAGGCAATACCCTCCCTTCAAAGGAAGCCTGTGAACGTCTGTGTAGAATTCTTAATTCTATCTGAGAAGAACTGTAGGTGTAAAAGAAGACCATAGAAACATATACTCTGGGGACTGCACACGATGAAACACCAGGTGGCAGCAGCACCATGGCAGTGAGCGGTGGGTGGGTGAAGGGTAGCGCAGGGCAGGGGGGAGGTGACAGAGAGGATGGGACATAGGAGCGGGATCTAAACAGCTGTGTCCAGTGTTGTAGACAGAGGATGACAGACAGGGGGTGTGAGAAAGTCTGAGAAGCCTGTACGGGTTAGGCTAATGGAGGGTGAACACCCAGTTCTCGGGGAGGGGCCCCACTACAGTGTAGACAAGTCAACCTACACTGATGAGTGAAGAGATGACTGAATAAAAATGATGTAGACTTGGGGTCAACAGCAGATGGAACTGCTCTGAATACATTTGAATTTTCCAAACAGAACTGGTATCAGAGTAAACAAACCATTTAAAGACATTTCCTACTCTTTGTAAAATGTACGGTTTCACAGCTGTGTGCCGTGAGCGCTGTGTGATGGAGCTGGGGAAGAGGCAAAGCATCACCACACAGCTTCCAGTGAACTGAGAGGGGACAGGCAAGCACATCCTCACTCCTGTCTCCTGTATTTCATGTGCTTTCCCTTCCTCTCACTTTCTTCTCTATTCCATGTGCTGTCTTATCCCCTTACTCTCCCTTCTAGTGGAACATCAGAGAAGGGTGTGGACTCTGAGCCCCAGAAACAGGAGCTGATAGAGAAGAACCAAGTGTGATGATGAATCTGCTAGACAAGTTCCTAGAGCAAGAGTGAAGAGATCGGGCTCCATCATTGGGACACTTTAGGTAACTCACTAACCTTTCCTCCATCGTCTTCTATACAGCAGGATAGCAATACCCAATCCCCCTGACTACCCAGGACTATTGTGGAGTTTAAGTATGATCCATGTGGGAAAGCAATCTGTGCTCAGAGCTGGGAGGTAAGAACCAATGCATTTTCGAGTAATTACATTAACAATGACATCCCAGAAATCATAGAACTCTGCATGGTAGGCATTAAATTAATGGTGCACAAATGTCAGCTGTTTGGTCAGAATTTTCCCAAGTGTGGTTCATGGCAAGATTCCTGTTTCACTCTAGTTTGAGAAAACTGGCAATAAGCAGGCAAGTCAATAAGCAGGGCAATTTTGTATGGGGATGAGTGCTTTGAAGAAAATAAACACATAAATTGAGTAGAAAATGTCAGGTCAGGGAATACTATAGATGGTGTTGTCAGTGAAGCTTTTTCCTTGTGTACCATTAGTTTGATGCCTACCATGCAGTGAAATTCCAATACTAGATTGAATAGAAGTGGCAAAAACAGGCATCCTTGTCTTGTTCCTGATGGGCTGTTGCTTTGAAATTTAATTGAGTTAACAGATGAAATCCCTTTGAATAATGTTACACACACAGTAAGAGCTCAATAAATGTTAGATTTTGTATAAATATGAGCAAGTTGATATTTTTACAGTTTTGATAGCTTTACAGTTTTCATGTGTCTTTAATAAAGTTTAATAATCTTGCAACTGAATCCTATTCATCAACTAAGGCATATTTTCTTGTTTTATGGAATTTAAGCAGATAAAAATTGATATATAACATAATATTAGTTTCAGGTGTACAACATGTTTCAATACATTAACTCAATTAAAGAGCTTCACTGACAACCCTATTCAATGGGGAAAGAAAAGTCTTTTCAACAAATGGTGCAGGGGAAAGTGGATATCCATATGAATAAAAATGAAGCTGCACCCTTACTTTATACCATATATTAAAATGAACTCAAAATGGATCCAAGACCTGAACATAAGAGCTAAAACTATAAAACTCTTAGAAGAAAACATGGGGGGAACCTTTATGACACCGGACTTGGCAATGATTTCTTGGATATGACACCAAAAGCATAGGCAACAAAAGAAAACATAGATAAATTGGACTTCATCAAAATTAAAAACTTTTAGTGTGAATCAAAGTGATAGTGAATCAAAGCACACTATCAGGAGAGTGAAAAGACAATCCACAGAATGGGAGAAGATACTTGCAAATCATATATCTGATAAGGGATTAATATCCAGGATATATAGAATTTTTATAAATCAAGAACAAAAAAACTAACAACACAATGCAAAAATGGGCAAAGGACTTGAATACACATTTCTCCAAAACGATATACAAATGGCCGATAAGCACGTGAAAAGATGCTCAACATCACTAGTCAGCAGGGAAATGCAAATCAAAACCACAATGAGAAACCACTTCACACACAATGGTATGGCTATTATCAAAAAAAAAAAAAACAAAACAAAGGAAAGTAAGAAGTGTTGGCAAGACTATGCAGAAACTAGAACACTTGTGCACTGTTGGTGGGAATGTAAAATGGTGCAGTCTGTGCAGAAAGCAGTATGTTGGTACCTCAAAAAAAATAAACACAGAATTACCATATTATCTACCAATTCCACCTCTAGGTATATTCCCAAGAGAACTGAAAGCAAGGACTCAGATACTTACACACCAATGTTCATAGCAGCATTATTCACAATAGCCAAAAGGTGGAAGCAACCCAAGTGTCCATCAACAAGATGAATGGATTTTTAAAAATGTGATATACACATACAATGGAATATTATTCAGCCTTAAATTTGAAGGAAATTCTGATGCATGCTACAACATGGATGAACCTTGAAAACATTTTGCTATGTGAAATAATCCAGACACAAAAAGACAAATATTGTATGATTCAACTTATGTGAGGTACCTAGAATAGGTAAATTCATAGAGACAGAAAGTATAATAGAGGTTACCAAGGACTGGGGAAGAGGGGAATGGAGAGTTATTGTTTACTGGGTACAGAGTTTCTATTTGAGATGATGAAAAAGTTCTGGAAATAGATAGTGGTGATGGTCACACAACATTGTGAATGTAAGTAATGCTACTGAACTGTATACTTGAAGTTGGTTAAAACAGTAAATTCTGTTATGTATATTTTACCACAATCTTTTAAAAAGAGTCCTTTCAAGGGAAAGAGGGAGGCAGAAGAGTCAGAGAAAGAGATGTGACAACAGATACAGGGGTAGTAGTGAGAAAAAGGTTGGAAGATGCTACTGTGCTGGCTTTGAAGATAGAGGCCACAAGCCTCAAGCCATAAGCCAGGAAGGGCCACAAGCCTAGGAATGCAGTCAGGCACTAGAAGCTGGAATAGGCAAGGAAATTCATCCTCCCCTAGACCCTCCAGAAGGGATGCAGCCCAGCTGATATCTTAATTTTAGCCCCAGTAATACCCATTTTTGACTTCTGAACTCCAGAACTGTAAGATGATAGATTGTTGTTGTTGTTGTTTTTATTGTTTTTTGGCCACGCTGCTTGTGGTATCTTAGTTCCCTGACCAGGGATCAAACCCAGGCCCTTGGCAGCAAAAGCACAGAGTCCTGTCCACTGGACCACCAGGGAATTCCCTAGATTTTTGTTGTTTTAAGCCACTAAACAAAAAGTGAGTTGTGGCCAGATAATGGGTTTCTGTTCATTTTGACATTCCCTTGCTTGTTCTTTTTTGTGATTTCCTTGCTTATAAATAACTAACTTAATCTCTGGTTTGTTATTTTTAACAGAAAACATTTTATTTCTTGTATGAGGCATTACTTCCTGTCTTAGTCCATTCGGGCTGCTATAACAAAAATACCATAAACTGCATGGCTTATAAAAAACAGAAATGTGTTTCTCATAGTTCTGGAAGCTGGAAGTCCAAGATCAAGGTGTAAACATGGCCAGGAAAGGGCCCTCTTCCAGGTCACAGATTTCTCACTGTATCTCCACATGGTGGAAGAAGCTCTATGAAGTCTCTTTTATAGCAGCACTAAGCCCATTCATGAGAGCTCTGGCCTCATGATCTAATCACCCCAAAGGTCCCGTCTCATCACCTTAGGGCTTAGGATTTCAACATATGAATTTTGACCATATGTTGAACATTCAGACCATAGCACTTCCTGTATCAACAAGTTTTAACTGTGTTAATATTTTTATATTATTAAAATCTGCATAGGCTTTTGTTATATGTACATTTTACCACACAGACTTTTTCTAAAATATGAACTGACAAGGATCAGCCTCACTAGTAGAATTGAGCATAATTTTGTATGTCTGCTGCCTATCTTATGTTTTTGTGGTTACAAAGACCATTTTCATGAAGTTCTAAACACACTTAGCATTGTTCTGATGGAATAGAATGGTTTCCTCTCCATGTATCTTGAATTTTCTTTACCTTTGCTTTTTGCCAGACCACACACACACACACACACACACACACACACACACACACACACACAC
>NW_020173505.1:330435-338142 GCF_003031525.2 Neophocaena asiaeorientalis asiaeorientalis | reverse complement strand
ATAGGGATAATCAATGCACATGATTAAAGAGAAAGTTTAATGAAGTGTCAAGAATGGAATCAGGACCAATTCCATTTTACTGGGCATTGAACTGGGATGTACTTTTCATTGTGCCAAGTTAACATGGTGGGTTTTATTTGTCAAACACAAGTACTTGAAAGTGAAAAAAAAAACCCCTCAACATTCAACTCTTTTGAGGAAAAAGAAAGAGCACCACCCTGTTACCTTAATTGGTCACCATAATTTTTGTAATTTGCTGCAAGAGAGGAGAGGTATGCCCACTGGTAGCTCTAGATTCATGTCCATGTCCATCCATGATTAAAAGCAAGCAAACAGGGACTTCCCTGGTGGTCCAGTGGTTAAGACTCTGTGCTCCCAATGCAGGGGGTCTGGGTTCGATCCCTGGTTGGGGAACTAAGATCCCACATGCTGTACAGTACGATCAAATAAACTTTTTTTAAAAACAAGCAAACAAACAAGAGACAAGTATCACACAAATTCCGAACATCCCAGAGAGTCTCTTATTGACTCAGCCTGGATGACTTTCCCACACTTGGAGGCAAAGGCTGAAGCCCAGAGGCTGCAATTCCTGATTGTCTGGGGCTAGAGAACAGTAGGGTGGGAGGGGGCTGCTCTCACTGGAGGTTCCCATTCATCAAATGACACATAAAGGCAGGTAATAAAGGTTTCTCGTAAAAAATGAAAGATTCTAAAGTGGAAAATAAAAGAATAGAATGATACTAAATGAAATAAAATACAGACTTTAAAAAAATGGAGCCACATTGATATAAACAAATAATTATATATATATTTGAATTAATAATGAATGAGAGGAGACAAATTATTTTTATTGAATAATTCTAAATAATATATGTTGATACCCTGCCTCTGTGAAGTGAACCTGAAATCTGCCTTCCACCTCTGAGGGTAGGGCAGACTTAGTGTCTCACTTCTGAAGAACAGAGGAGGAAAATGGAAAACAGTTACTGTACACTGGAGAAACTGGGCAAACAGCACCTTAACCCACTGATGAAGGTCGACATCTCCAGTGACCCAGTGATGTCACGTGTGTACCATGTCCTCCCAGATATGATGTGATGGGAAGGGCACTTCAACTCTGTGGTATTCTTTCTCAAAACCCACAACCACAGGCTAATCACAAGAAAAATAAGACACTATGCCTGTACTCTTCAAGATTATCAAGGTCATGAAAACAGTCTGGCAGTTCCTCAAACGGTTAAACAGAGAGTTACCATACGACCCAGCGGTTCCACTCCTAGGTACACAGCCAAGAGAAATGACAACATATGTCTACATAAAAACTTGTACGTGAATGTACATAGCATCATTATTCATAATAGCCAAGAGTGGACACAACCCAAATGTCTACAAATTAATGAATAAAATGTGGTATATTATTTGGCAATAAAAATTAAATGAAATACTGATACATGCTACAACATGGATGAACCCTGAAAACAGTATGTCAAGTTAAAGAAACCAAATATCAGAAGAAATAAGTGGAATCATTGTATGAAATGTCCAGAATAGGCGAGTCCCTGGAGAGAAAGCATATCTGCAGTTCCTGGGGTTAGGGATGGATGTGGGCATTAACTGCATTCAAGCACAATGGGACATTTTGGGGTGATGGAACATCTAAAACTTGATTATGATAATGGTTGTATAACTCTACACAGTTACTAAAAATCATCAGACTGTAGTCTTAAAATGTGTGGACTTTGTACATTGTAAATTATATTGCAAGAAAGCTGTTAAAAATATGATACTGGCCTGGTCTTGTTTTACCACAGTAACAACCAATCTTTTCCATACAAAGGTCTAGATGCACGTTTTACATGTCACATGTTTTACATAAATGTTAATTTATATAAATGTGGGCTGTATCCCAGACCTGCTGACTCTATGTCCTCCGTTCCTCCAAGCAATGCTTTTCCCCCACAAATATTACTGCAGGTTGTGCTTGTGTGCAAATTTTAATTTATGTGTGATCACGTCCCCATCTTCCCACTGTGGTGATGACTTGAGAGTGGGTCTACGATAGAATCCAGGGCCTGGCCTGTGTGACATAGTATCAGCCTTACGACTTCCTTCACTCCACTGTGGCCTTTCTCACGTGACTCCACTTTGGGGAGATTACACTGGAACTATCTTTCTGGGCGTCAGTATGGCAGGACTTCTCAAAGGGCCATATAGTTGCACACCCTTTATACCAACAATTTCCCTGTTAGAAGTTTAAATTCAGGATGCAGTTAAGGGTGGTGATTAGGATTTGGTTATAAAGACTGCCATCCTGGTAATTCCCTAGCTTCACTTCTGGGTCTGAATTTAGGAAGGGAGACCAAATGGGAAGCAACACCATGAAGGCACAGAAGGAAGCAGAAGGAAATGTGGCTGTCAGTGCGTGCACACACGCGCACGCGTGCATACACGCGCACACACACACACACACACACACACATACACACACACACACTCATACACCAAACAGATTCTGTTATCATAATACTAGAATTCTCCCAAGACAGTTTTCTAGACTCAAAGAGGACACAGTCAGCTCAATAGCAAATAGCCATGAGGAATGTGTCCTTTAGCAGTATACAGACACTTTCAGATGCCATCCACAGTGTTAGTAGGGAATATCAGAAACACTCTGTAACACAAGGTTGTGAGAATTAATTGTCACATCCACAGTGATAAAAGAAATTTTCACATATTGAGGCATGGGGAAGTCATTCTAGCTCATACATGAGTTAACTTGAATTTTGTGCTAACTAAAACGGCCTTTTTGTGGCCTTTCAAACATACATTGTACATCTACTTTAATTACTAAAGAAAAGTGCACACTGACCAGAAATAAAGAATGTCCATGTTAAAAGTAAAGATTAAATGCCCCACTTTCTGGGATGCTAATGCTGGTACTCCTTTGATGATAAGACTCCCTTCCTAGCTGCCAAGGCCACACTGTACATGCTATATGTGCTGTACGTGTATGTGCTGGTCTGTTTTTTTGAAACATTGAAGAAATGTATCCCTGACTTGTTTAATGTTCTTTGTTCTGACAAGATATAAAACTTTTTTAAAAACCATGCTTCTCTGGAGCAGTTCCTCAGAGCTATCTGAGAAGCTGGCCTCTGGGCTATAGTCTGCAGTTTGGCTCAAATAAAACTCTTTCCTATTCCTATTATAGATTGTTAATTGTTTATTTTCATCAACATTATGATGGAATTCTAGAAAAGCAGCAAAAACAAGTGATAATCAAAACAATGAGGAGAGATGATTTGCTGCCTATAGGAAAAGTAAAGATTCACATTATTTCTAATGTGTGGGGAAACAGGCACTTTCTTACAGTGATGTTAGGAATATAAATTAGTAATATTATTTCCAATGTTGTGTAAATATAAAATATTACATACTTCCTTGTTTATAAAGAACATTTTCAAGAAATTATATAAAGAAACACTTCAAAGATATATATGTATATATGAGCAAGGGTGTTAAGTATACTGTTGTTTGTAACAGGAAATATGGTAAGGGCACTAAATTTTCACTACTTGGGTACTGGTGAAATAGTTTGGAGCATCATATGATGCAATGCTCAATCAATATTAAAAATTGAAATTATAAAAATATTTAAAATATATCATAGAAATGTATTTATGTGAAAAGATGGCCACAAAAGTACAAAAGAAGATCACAGAGATTTTAAGTGGCCTTGATCCACTTTGGCTAGTAAGATTTCTAGCTATTCATCCAGAGATCTCAAAGAGTAAAATGTTTAAATGATCTTTTATTTCCACTCACATAAAACTTTTTCTTTACCATAGAAGGAGGCTGCACTTTCTGTCTGGATATCTCAATGTCCCTGTATCCTGGGAATGCCCCCCTTTCCACGCAGTCTTCCAGAAAGCTCTGCCAGCTGGGTGTGGGTCACAGCTCCTCCCTCCCACCTTTCTGCGTCACGATTTTCAAACTGCAGTTCAGGTTTCTGTCACGAGGTGGCATCAATGTACCGCCATCATCAAACTTCCTGACAAAAAAGAGTCAGCTTGGAAAAATACCCTCCTTCAAAACACAGCTTTTGAATCTATGTACAAAATGATTCTAATTCTGTCTAAAAAAAAAAAAAAAGATAGGCAAAAAATAAGACTGTAAAAACATATACGCTGGGGGCTGCATATGATGAAACACCAGGTGGCAATAACGCCTTGGCAGTGGGTGGTGGGTGGGCAAAGGGCAGCACTGGGTGTGGGGAGCAGGGGAGAGAGGATGGGGCATCCAAGTGGGATCTGAACAGCTGTGTCTAGTGTCCTGGACAGAGGATGACCGACAGGGCAGACAGGGGGTATGAGAAGGACTAGGCAGCCTGTACAAGGGTGGAGTAATGGAGGATAAACACCCTGCTCTCTGAAAGGGACCCCTCTACAGTGTGGAACCATCAACTTACAAGAGAGAAATCAATGAACACGATGAAGATTTGTGATCAACAGCGAATGGAACTGCTTTAAGAGAAATATGAATTTTCCAAACAGAATTGGTATCGTAGTAAACAAACTGTTTGATGACATTTATTCCGTTTTGCTACGTGTACTCATTTTCCTTAAAAAATAAAAATGGAGATGGCTGTCTGCAGGTGGATCTAGGATGCTTGCTAGCTCTGAGAGTCTCTGAGGCTCAGCAAGAGGGAGGGAGTGATGGAGGTCCAGATATTGGTCTGATGGTTTCAGCCAGAGTTTTATGGAATTTTTAAACCTACTGGCAGCCACCTACCTGTTTCCATCATTTTCTAGGAAATCTAAACCTGAAATTGGAAGTCTAGCTTTGGTTTGAACTGAAGATAAAGCTGCAGCTGTGAGAGTGTGAGTACTTAGGGTGATAGAGCTGGAGGAGACATTGAAGCACACACATGTGCAGACAGAGACACTTTCAATTCTATTTTTTTCCTGCTTTGTTTTTACATGTAACTGAAAAAATAAAGGCTTTTCAAAAGTAATGAATGCCTGTGTACATTACTTTTCTGAATCTGTTTGCAAGTATAAACTGCTTTCAAATTTTTGTCAAAATACTCTTTCCCTGAATACAATATTTCAAATATATGAAAGTACATCTATAAAATGAAATTATCTGGTATCTCTCAGTAGCGTGACCCTACCCCCTGACCCAAAGGGATCTGTAATCATTGAATGATGCCTCCCTTCCAGACGTGTGCCTGTGCTGAAGGCACATGACACCCTGCACACCCACAGGGTCTTTTCCAAAAGAAGAGTCACGTTACTGAGAGAGGGGGAAGATGGCGGAAGAGTAAGATGCGGAGATCACCTTCCTCCCCACAGATACACCAGAAATACATCTACACGTGGAACAACTCCTACAGAACACCTACTGAACGCTGGCAGAAGACCTCAGACTTCCTAAAAGGCAAGAAATTCCCCACGTACCTGGGTAGAGCAAAAGAAAAAAGAACAAAGAGACAAAAGAATAGGGACGGGACCTGCACCAGTGGGAGGGAGCCGTGAAGGAGGAAAGGTTTCCACACGCTAAGAAGCCCCTTCACAGGCGGAGACTGAGGGTGGCGGAGGTGGGGAGCTTCGGAGCCGTGGAGGAGAGCACAGCCACAGGGGTGCAGAGGGCAAAGCAGAGAGATTCCCACACAGAGGATCAGTGCCGACCAGCACTAACCAGCCCGAGAGACTTGTCTGCTCACGCGCCGGGGCGGGCGGGGCTGGGAGCTGAGGCTCGGGCTTTGGTCGGGAGTGCAGGGAGAGGACTGGGGTTGGCGGCGTGAACACAGCCTGCAGGGGGTTAGTGCACCACGGCTAGCCGGGAGGGAGTCCGGGGAAAAGTCTGGACCTGACTAAGAGGCAAGAAACTTTTTCTTCCCTCTTTGTTTCCTGGTGCGTGAGGAGAGGGGATTAAGAGCGCTGCTTAAAGGAGCTCCAGAGATGGGCGCGAGCGGTGGCGAAGAGTACGCACCCCAGAGACGGGCATGAGACGTTAAGGCTGCTGTTGCTGCCACCAAGAAGCCTGTGTGCGAGCACAGGTCACTCTCCACACCCCGCTTCCGGGGAGCCTGTGCAGCCTGCCACTGCCAAGGTCCTGGGATCCAGGGACAACTTCCTCGGGAGAACACATGGCACGCCTCAGGCTGGTGCAACGTCACGCCGGCCTCTGCTGCCACAGGCTAACCCCGCATCCGTACCCCTCCCTACCCCCAGCCTGAGTGAGCCAGAATCCCCGGATCAGCGGCTCCTTCAACCCCGTCCTGTCTGAGTGAAGAACAGACACACTCCAGCGACCTACATGCAGAGGCGGGGCCAAATCCAAAGCTGGAACCCGGGAGCTGTGAGAACAAAGAAGAGAAAGGGAAATCTCTCCCACCAGCCTCAGGAGCAGCGGATTAAATCTACACAATCAACTGGAGGTAGCCTGCATCTGTGGAATACCTGAATACACAACGAATAATCCCAAATTGAGGAGGTGGACTTTGAGAGCAAGATTTAATACTTTTTCCCCTTTTCCTCTTTTTGTGAGTGTGTATGTGTACGCTTCTGCGTGAGGTTTTGTCTGTATAAATTTGGTTTCACCATTTGCCCTAGGGTTCTATCCGTCCGTTTTTTGTTTGTTTTTTTAACTGAAAAAAATTTTTTTTCTTAATAATGATTTTTTTATTTTAATAACTTTGTTTTATTTTACCTTACTTTATTTTATTTTCTTTTATACTCTTTCTTTCTTTCTTTCTACTTTTTCTCCCTTTAATTTTGAGCCATGTGGATGAAAGGCTCTTGGTGCTGCAGCAAGGAGTAGGTGCTGTGCCTCTGAGGTGGGAGAGCCAACTTCAGGACACTGGTCCACAAGAGACCTCCCAGCTCCACATAATATCAAACAGCGAAAACGTCCCAGAGATCTCCATCTCAACACCAACACCCAGCTTCACTCAACGACCAGCAAGCTACGTTGCTGGATACCCTATGCCAAACAACTAGCAAGACAGGAACACAACCCTACCCATTAGCAGAGAGGCTGCCTAAAATCATAAGTCCACAGATACCCCAAAACACACCACCAGACATGGATGTGTCCACCAGAAAGACAAGATCCAGCCTCATCCACCACAACACAGGCACTAGTCCCCTCCACCAGGAAGCTTACACAACCCACTGAACCAACCATAGCCACTGGGGACAGACACCAAAAACAACGGGAGCTATGAACCTGTAGCCTGCAAAAAGGAGATCCCAAACACAGTAAGATAAGCAAAATGAGAAGACAGAAAAGCACACAGAAGATGAAGGAGCAAGATAAAAACCCATCAGACCTAACAAATGAAGAGGAAATAGGCAGTCTACCTGAAAAAGAATTCAGAATAATGATAGTAAAGGTGATCCAAAATCTTGGAAATACAAAAGACAAAATACAAGAAACATTTAACAAGGACCTAGAAGAACTAAAGATGAAACAAGCAATGATGAACAAGACAATAAATGATATTAAAAACACTATAGATGAGATCAATAGCAGAATAACTGAGGCAGAAGAACAGATAAGTGACCTGGAAGATAAAATAGTGGAAATAATTAATGCACAGCAGAATAAAGAAAAAAGAATGAAAAGAACTGAGGACAGTCTCAGAGACCTCTGGGACAACATTAAATGCACCAACATTTGAATTATAGGGGTTCCAGAAGAAGA
>NW_020173505.1:329002-330113 GCF_003031525.2 Neophocaena asiaeorientalis asiaeorientalis | reverse complement strand
AGTGATCACTGAAGAACTCAAAGAGGAAATCAAAAAATACGTAGAAACAAATGACAATGGAGACACAACGACCCAAAACCTATGGGATGCAGCAAATCAGTTTATAACAATACAATCCTACCTTAAGAAACAGGAAATACCTCGAATAAACAACCTAACCTTGCACCTAAAGCAATTACAGAAAGAAGAACAAAAAAACCCTGTCATACAGAGTGAAGTAAGTCAGAAAGAGAAAGACAAATACCATATGATAACACATATATATGGAATCTAAGGGAAAAAAATGACATGAAGAACCTAGGAGTAAGACAGGAATAAAGACACAGACCTACTAGAGAATGGACTTGAGGATACAGGGAGGGGGAAGGGTAAGCTGGGATGAAGTGAGAGAGTGGTATGGACATATATACACTACCAAACGTAAAATAGATAGCTAGTGGGAAGCAGCCACATAGCACAGGGACATCAGCTGGGTGCTTTGTAACCACCTAGATAGGTGGGATAGGGAGGGGGGGAGGGAGGGAGACACAAGAGGGAAGAGATATGGGAAGATATGTATATATATATAACTGATTCTCTTTGTCATAAAGCAGAAACTAACACACCATTTTAAAGCAATTATACTCCAATAAAGGTGTTAAAAAAAAAAAGAAAAAAGAGTCACCTTACTCATCTTTTGCATCTTGTCTTTTCCACTCAATGTGAATTCTTAGGATTTATATCTGCATCTTATTAATGCTTGTGGTTTGGGCAGATTTTGCCATGTTTATTGTTCATTTATAATTTTGCACGAATTTGCTGTTTAAATTATGAGCCAATCTCTTTGTTTGTTATTAAGCATGTATCACAAACCAGGGATACTAACCCAGTAGCTGAGTAGTAGTTTGCATATGCTTTCTCCCCTGTTTTCAAACAATTCTTAGTATATTCTCCATTTAGAATGTGTTTTAAATCTCAATAATATTGCAACTTAAAAATTATGTAGTTCACAATTCTAAAAATACAGTGAACAACACTCCAAGAGCAAATAAGGCAGCCCCTAGAGTTTAAATTATTCAGAGCCCAAGAAGAGTCAAGACGAAAAATGAAAAACTTTAGAATAATTTCACAG
>NW_020173505.1:282481-328574 GCF_003031525.2 Neophocaena asiaeorientalis asiaeorientalis | reverse complement strand
GAGAGAGGAAGAGAGAGAGAGAGAGAGAGAGAGAGAGAAAGGGAGGGAGAGAATAGCTGGTTATGATCAAAGGAGATGAAATATAAAATGCATCTGCTTAAAGTAGCTCTGTACATACCACTTTCCTCCCTTCTGGGTTACCTGTCCCATCTATGCTCCTGCACCAGTCCAATTCAGCACTTCAGGGATGAGCCAATGGATATGGCCAACACCCAGGTCTCTTGACACAAGGTGCGGGATTTCATCTCCTCTGTCACTTTCCTCACCCAGAAGGGTTGGTGAGTGAGTACCCACAGGGCACAATAGCAGGGAGTGTGATCGACCATTTCTCCCGCCCTGGAAGCCCATCTTCTGAAAGGGAGACTGCTCTGTGTCCTCTAGAGAAGGTGAGGGATGGAAACTCATCCCATCCTACCACTTACCTGGAGAGGTGACCTAGGCTCTGTCAACCTGAGCTTGGGCATCTGTGATGTGGGACTCACGATATCTGCGTCACAGAGCTGTCCTGAGGTGTGAACGAGGAAACCTGCCCAGAGTATATGGCACGTGGTGGGACTTCAGTGCCTTTTAAATGTTGGGATCCAACAGTAAGGGCTGCCTGAGCCTCGGGACTAAGGCAGGAATTATGAAAAGTCATTTCTCACTGTTTCTCCTACAGAGATTACATACATCTAGAGGAAGGGAGCAAATATCTCTCTGACATGTGTTGACTTGAAGGGTTTGAGATAGTAGGTTCTCTTCATTCTCTGGTGTTACAGAATCTCCTAAGAGCTGCTCCATATCATTCCTGTGTGCTGATCCTAACCCAGTTCCCCACGCTGGGAAGACAGGCTTGCCTTTGATTCACCTGGTGAGCTCAGTGAGAGATGGCACCAGGGCAGCCAGCCGTAGTGTTTGCCTAACTGCTGCTCCTGGACTGCTCCACCTGTTAATACGTTTATAGGAACATTCTAGACCTGTCTCCCATTCAACAGTGCAGGGGTCCTCAGATCATGCATCATCCAGCCACATCACACCAGGACTCCAGCCATCTGCTGTCTCCCTGAGAGGCAAAATTCCGAGGGTTACTAACATTTCTTTGTTTCACTCTTTCATTCACTAATAACTAAATATATATTGAGCTCAAAACCCATAGTATTCCATTAGAGTTGTCTCTTTGCCTCTAATGTGGAGGGAAGAGGAAAATATGGGAAAAGTCAATGGTTAAATCTGAGATGACATGGCTCCTGCACATTAACTTTTATACTTTCAAGGAACTGAAGATTTTGTTTTAATCCCTCTTTGTACCTCTCATCCTCATACAGTCACAGGCCTCTGTCTCTCTTTTTCCCTTTCTCTCCCACCCTTCAAAATCAAAGTTCCAGAAAGCATTTTCTGCATTCCCTTTTAACACTCTTCACTTCCCACTGTCTCCTTATCTCACTGCACTGTAGCTTCTGTCCCCATAATTGCAATGAACGTGCTCCCACCAAGGTCACAAGCTTCCTTTTTGTCACTAGGTTCAGATACTTTGTATAAATATGTTAACATACTGAGTGTTACTTTTAATAACCACTTAAAATATGCATCTTTGTGCAGACTGCTCCTGTCACTTAATATCAAATCTTTGACAGTTTCCCAAGCTCTGGAGCAGGAGGTGCTGGGTACAAATCCAAGCCGTCCTGCTCCCTAACTGTGCAGTCCTGGGCCAAGTCCTTGTTCTCCCTGTTCCTCAGTTTTTCATCTATCAAATGAGGATTAGCAACAGTATCTACCTCATAGAGGTGCTGGAAGCACTGATAAACTCATACATCAAAAGCACTTGGTACATAATACATTTTAGCCAATTTTTTATTTCGTTTTCTCTATATATTTATTGATATTACTATCCCAGCTGTTATGAAAAAATAGGACTTAGACTGATGCTTATTCACAGTCAGTGACGTTTGGGGGATGTTTTTACTGAGTGTATCAGTTTCTTAAGGTTGCCATAAAAAACAAAAAACAAAAAAACATGAAATTCATGGCTTAAAACAACAGAATTTTTTTTTATCTCTCTCACTTCTGGAGACCAAAGTCCAAAAGCAGCGTGTTGGCAGGGCCATACTAGAGCAGCAAACTCCAGTGTCTGCCTCCCATCTTTACGTGGCCTCCTTCCTTGTGTGTGTGAGATCCCCCTTTCCTTTCTCTTATAAGGACACCAGTCGTTGGGCTTAGGGGCCACCTTAAATTCAATATGAACTCATCTCACGATTAATTACATGTGCTCAGACCATACTTCTGAATAAGGTCGCATTCACAGGTATGGGTTAAGGCTTGGACATACCTGGTTGGGGGATATAATTCAACCCACTACAGTGATATAAGCAGGTTAAAAAACTAAAATGAGATCTTACCTTTTGTACAGAAGCATATGAATGCATCAGTACATGCATAAATACCCAAATTCCCATATAAGAAAACTTTGGGGAAAACATAACCCAGATGAAAACATTAGCAGGGATTACCTTTGAGTGCTGTGTTTAGGGTATTATTGTATTATTTCCTTTTCTATGTGTTGTATTTTTACCTATAACAAATATGTATTACTCTTGCAAATACACAAAATAATAAAATCACTGGGAAACATAAGCAATCTCTGCTCACCTACAGGAGAGCCATAAATTTAGAAGAGGAACATGCCTGAGGCACTGGAAGGGAGAACAAGATGTTGGGGAGCCCATTCCACAGTGTAACAGGACACAATTCCCCCAATTCCAAACCATATTGCTTACTATCAATATTTTAAATTCACTGTTATTAAACTGGGGGAAAATGTTGTACCTCGGTTTGGTTTGTTTTATTGTGCCCTAATAAACAGTGAGGCTGAGGGTCTTATCAGATGAGAAGCACTAGTTAGCATACACAGGAATAGCTGTGGGGCTCAGCAGCCACACAGAATCTGTTCACATCTTAGTCTTGTGACTGGCTAGCCCTGCCCTCACGGTGACTGATGGTTAAAGTGGGGCAACAGTAGCTCCTCCTCATAGGCTGTGAGGAGGATAAAATGAGTAAGCATAGGGTTAACACCTACATCAGTGCTGGGCAGTGAAGAGATCAGGAGCAAATATTAATGATTCTTATTATTATCATACCTAAATGGATCATTAGAAATTATAGGATCATTTTTATTAGTATGTGAGCTTATATTGACTGGCTTGACTTTCAAAATATGGTGTTTATCATAAAAAGTAGTTTATAAAACTGTAAGTAGGATTTCACCTCATTGCTATTCTTCAAAATGCATAATTATACTTGCATAATACAATTTCTGAAAAAAATATGTAGTCAAATGTGGACAGTTCTTATCTATGGGAAATAGACTTTTAATGATTTTTTTTCCTTTCATGCATTGTCTATCCATTTTTATCTACAACAAAAGTGTCTTGGTTTTGGAAGTGTAAAATATAATAAGAATAAATATCCCTAGCCCTTCCCATAGGAAAGTAGGTCAGCATCAACATGGGGAATCCTTAAGCCACGGGAATTAAGTAATGGGTGGTCTCAGAACTAATTCATGAATCTACCACATGACATTCCTAGTTGGGCTAGGAGAAAATCAGAGATGCCAGCAAGCATTTCTCTCTAATAAACCTTACATTCAGCAGTCAGACGACATCTCCACTTCCCAGGATTTTAGTGAAGGTCATGAGATGAAAGTAGTTTCACAACATGCTTCTTTCTGTTCTCTCCCAAATAAAGCCCCTTGAGCTAAGAGCAAGCCATGTATTTAACCACCAGTTAGCCAAGCAGTGAACTCCACAGGGAAGGGAAAGGGTGAGGGTCTGCATGAGATCACCTAGCACCCAGCCCTACAGCATCCAGAGGGGAGAATGCTTAAACAGCAGGATTCAGAGGAAAAGTTTAGTCACAGGATAAATCAGACAAAGTCCCCAGGAACAATCAACATGTGAGAATGAAATCAACTTTAAAGTACCTTCCTTATGCAACTAAAAATAAGAAAAGGAAAATACACACATGCCCATCAGTTGCAATACAATATCAGCTCAAGCTCAAAATGGGATACATGCCCAAACCAACTGAAGGATTTGGGTGTTAGTCTGAACACAGGAAAACTAACTGACTGCAATCACATCTTCTTTCACCAGGATGACCCAGATTAGGTTTCAGATGTACAGACCTAACTGAGCAACAGTGTGAATGAAAGACAGAAAAATTAGGCCTGGACAAAGGGAAGAAGTGTCATATTCAGGAGGCACTGAGACACTGTTTAGAGCTAGCTGAGACATGGCAACTCTAAGACTTTGAACACAGCAGATAAAAAGCGACTAAAAATAGTGTCTGCTGATTCCGTTAGCAAAGAAACTGAGAAAACAGGTGTGTCCATTTTAGAAGCTCTGAAAGAGAATATATATGGCATAACATTCATAACATATACATTTCCTTTCTGCTCCTTCAAATCCAAATGATCTCTATGAGCTCTTTTTATTTAAGTCATCTGTTTTCTTAGGGGAGAACAGAGGAGAAACCATACATATATTTATTGAAGTTTTATGATATTATAGATCAGATATCTTCTATCGGTTTGTTCATTTTTCCTCACAACAGATCTGAGGTAGGTATCAACATGCCATTTCATAGATGACCCACTATACCATCACACACATCTACTTAGAGGCATCTTTCTTCATTTTCCATGGGTTATTCTTTTCCCAATGAAAAGATATAATTTTTAGGAATAGAAACAAAAAGTTTCCTTTAAAGCAGATTACGAAAATTAACTGTTGTATGATCCCAATGCCCGTTAAAGAATTCATGTGTATAAAAAGAATGAAAGGACATATAGGTAGCTTTCACTTCCGGCTTACTCCTGCATCTGCATCTCATTTCTTTATTAAATGTGAATTAGGTGTCTACTGTGTACCAGGCATGGTCAGTCCAATTCCACATCTGCATCCCATACCTTCCCCCTCCTGATCAGTAGACCTGGGTAACTGGAGACATCCACAGGCAGCAAGGTGGATGCTAGTGCGCACACCATGGGGTGGTGAGGTATGACCTCAAAGGGACTCCATTCCAAACAAGTTTAGTCCAAGCTTCACCCTGAGTCCAGGAAACCTGGCATCTAAACAGGAAATAATGCTGTTGAGAGGGGAGAGGTTGTACTTGGGAAACCGAGGCAACTCATAACCCACACCTTTGTTCTCTTGAAGAGCCCTAAGAGGCTACTACTTTCTCCTGACGAGACTTCCCTCCCAGAAGGACAGTGAATGTCAAGGTAATAACACTGTGTGGTTTCAGTCTTGGTTCTGTCATGGGTGCGAGCTAGAGGGTTATTTTCTCTTAGCTCTTGGCCGGGTTGCGTGATAGATTTCGAGAGTGATTTTGTGGCTGTCTTATCTCTAGGAGGGTGGTCCCTCCCATTTAGTTATCTGAGGGGCCCATCAGAGGTGACATGGAGTTTCTGCTTCATTTAGGACCTTGTCTCCCAGTGGTGGGGGCCTGGACCCAGATCCACAGGAGACAGAAAGCACAGAGACCAAGTTCTCAAAGACAAGCCCAGACCGGGACCCTGATCTGCACATCTAAGTCTCCTGATTTAGTGGATAGTTTTCACAGATCTCTCCCAAGATGAGACCTCCCCTCAGCGTTCCTGTAATGCCCAACACCCCTTATGATCCATCATTCTCTCTTCCCTCTCCTGTCCACAGAAGTACACCCACAGTGAAGTTCCTCTATAAACTTGCTGGTGAGAAACCATTTCCAACTATGACTAAATATCCAGGAGGAATTAGGGAAAAGATTATATATTCATTAAAAAAATACATTGCAAAAGAAAAACACACAAGCAAAGCAAAATGAAAAATTACAAATTGGGAAAAATATCTAGAACTTGCATACAACAAAGGGTTATATCCGTAATACGTAGAGAACTCATGAAAAAGTGAGGGGGGGGGAACCAAAAAACATGAAAAACACCAAGAAAGAAAAAGGGGCAATAGATACTAACAGGTATGTCACCAAAAAAAAGTCCTTAAACATGTAAAAATT
Source organism: Neophocaena asiaeorientalis asiaeorientalis (assembly GCF_003031525.2). Taxonomy (NCBI): domain Eukaryota; kingdom Metazoa; phylum Chordata; class Mammalia; order Artiodactyla; family Phocoenidae; genus Neophocaena; species Neophocaena asiaeorientalis. Next base: position 322,544 of record NW_020173505.1, on the reverse strand, counting down.
GTTCAATCTAACTCATGATAAGAGACACAAGGAAAAAAATAACTACCTCTTCTCACTAAATATATAGTCTGTGAGGAAACAGGCTTCCCAGGCATTACTGGAGCTTATGTGAAATGATCCAACTCCCATGGATAGGGTTTAATGCTATCTAGTAAAATTATTAGTAAAATGTGTTTCCCCTTGGAACCAGTAATCACTCTTCTAAGTAACTATCCCAAAGAAACAATGCAAAAGATAAAAGGGCATAAGCACAAGGTCATTCCTTTCAGAAAAATTTGTAACAGGAAAAAATTAGAAACAAGACAGAGTCCACCAGCAGGGAGCTGGATGATCACCAATGGTCCATCTACATCCTAGCAGACTATGCAGCTATGGAAGCAATGAGGACTCCCTCTCTGTGATGTGACTCTGTGGAGTCATCTCCAGGATATATTGTTCAGTTAAAAAAGCCCGGTGCAGAGAAATGTGTAGAGCTTCTGTCCAATACAGTAGCCACTAGACACACATGGCTATTTGAATTTATATTAGTTATATTAATGAAATTAAAAATTCGGTTCCTTAGTCACAACAGCCACAATTTAGGTGCTCAACACCCGCAGGTAACCTGTGGCTACCATGCTGAACAGACAGATACATAGCATTTTTGTTTCTGCAGAAACTTCTATTGCACAGCACTGGTGTAGAATATGACACCTTTTATCTATGAACAGGGGAGAAAACTAATATATGTATTGTAATTGATTATATTTTTTTAAATGGAAGGTTAAAACTCAAACTAACAAAAATGATTACCTATAAGATGACAGAGGAGCAGCTCAGGATGGAAGATGATAGATATTCTCATTAAAAATATAATACATTTTTTCTTTTTTCTTTTGATTCCATATATATGTGTTAGCATACGGTATTTGTTTTTCTCTTTCTGACTTACTTCACTCTGTATGACAGACTCTAGGTCCATCCACCTCACTACAAATAACTCAGTTTCGTTTCTTTTTATGGCTGAGTAATATTCCATTGTATATATGTGCCACATCTTCTTTATCCATTCATCTGTTGATGGACACTTAGGTTGCTTCCATGTCCTGGCTATTGTAAATAGAGCTGCAATGAATATTTTGGTACATGACTCTTTTTGAATTATGTTTTTCTCAGGGTTTATGCCCAGTAGTGGGATTGCTGGGTCATATGGTAGTTCTATTTTTAGAAAAAATGGTCGTGAATAACCTAAGGGCAAGATGGGAATAAAGACACAGACCTACTAGAGAATGGACTTGAGGATACAGGGAGGGGGAAGGGTAAGCTGGGACGAAGTGAGAGAGTGGTATGGACATATATACACTACCAAACGTAAAATAGATAGCTAGTGGGAAGCAGCCGCATAGCACAGGGAGATCAGCTCGGTGCTTTGTGACCACCTAGAGGGGTGGGATAGGGAGGGTGGGAGAGAGGGAGACGCAAGAGGGAAGAGATATGGGGATATATGTATATGTATAACTGATTCACTTTGTTAGAAAGCAGAAACTAACACACCAATGTAAAGCAATTATACTCCAATAAAGATGTTAAAAAAAATATATATATATATAATACATAATTACTGACTCCAGGTACTGAAAAGGACAAGAAACAGTGACCAATCCAGTAGCAATGAGCAACTCTAGTTGCTCAGATTGAATTAAACACATTTCCCACTAAAAGGAACCAGGCTTCCTTGGAGAAAAGGCTGATTCTGGGACTAAGCAGGGATTGTAGCAGATGAGTCTACCAAACTCTCATACCAGCACACATGTCAAAGACACAACAGCCAACCCAAAGACTCAGAGGCCAACCCAAAGGCTCTCACATGGTCCAATAATAGAACAATTTGAACATCGAAAATATCAATGACTGCAACAGATTAAAACATCAAGTATATAAACGTCTAGAGTCTATGATGACCCTCTAAAAGAAAAACCAAACAAACAAAACCTCCACCTTTGGAGGATCCCAGGGAAACAACTTTTTTTTTTTTTGGCTGCACTGTGCAGCTTACAGGATCTCAGTTCCCTTACCAGGGATTGAACCTGGGCCATGGCAGTGAAAGCCCAGAATCCTAATCACTAGGCCACCAGGGAACTCCCAACAACTCACTATTTTGAAAAGTAGAAACACTGCAAAAGAATTAAGCATTAATCCTTATCTTCTGTGTCAACCAGACCTCAGTGTAACCTCATAGCTGATAAGGGGAAGTTTTTTTTGTTTGTTTGTTTGTTTGTTTGTTTTGTGGTACACAGGCCTCTCACTCCGGACATGCAGGTTCAGCGGCCATGGCTCACAGGCCTAGCCACTCCGCGGCATGTGGGATCTTCCCGGACCGGTGCAAAAAAAAAAAAAAAAAGAATTAAAACATTACCATTTGCAGCCATTAATGAAATATAGATCTAGGCCATAATCTTTAAGAGGCTAAAAAAACATGAGTTGAAAGGTCTATGGGAAATTTCGTAATGGGGTGGATCAGACTGACAACACCTGGACCCAGTGGTCAGTCTCAAAGACACAGTAGGAGAGACAACCAGATATGATGAGGCTCCTGATGTAGGGCTACAGGAAGTACAACTCCACATCTCAGGTACTCTTTCCACAAATCTGAATCTGAGCAAGCCTCTATATATACAGTAATTACCAATTTAAAGGAAATAGGATGGGTCAGAGGAATAGAACAAACAGCACAATAGAGATACAATCAGCATAAGCCAGAATGCAAACTTCACAGGAAAAAGATCCAGTTTGTTAAGTAAATAAATGGAGATTAAAAAAAAGAGGACATTTGGATGAAAAGAGACTAAGATTTCAGAGAAATTAAACTTAAAACCGCAATGAGATACTACCACATGCATATAAGAACAAAAATGAGAAAGATGAAAAATATCAAATTGTCTAATGCATAGTAACTGTGATGATTATCTTTTAATTTTTATAATTACTATCTTCACATTTTTGTTAAATAAATATGGTCTGTATATGCAAAAATGCCTACTAAAGCATAGTTTCCACCTAACATCACCCAACATAGGCTGACATAGTTCAACAAATGTCTCTTTCTTCTTCCTAAGTATATTAGCTAGGAATGTGGGCTATGAAGACAGACCAGGTCCAAACCATTGTTCTACCATTTATAAATGGTATGAATTTGAGCACTTTTACTTCACCTCATAGTCACTCAATTGCCTCATCTGCAAAACAGCAATTATACAGTACTGACCATAGAAGAAAGAAGTTCAAAGCAAAAATATTGCCTTGTGTTTTGGTTTCTACAAGGATAAATGATCAGGAATCACACAATTTTTAAAATTCTACTGCAGAGACACTGGGATAGCTGGCTCTCTCTGAACCCTGGGAGAATGAAAGAACTTCTATGTGCCTCAGTTTCATCTTCTGTAAGATGAGGAAAACAACTGTCCTTACCTCATGGGTTGTTGTTTTGAGAATTAATTGAGTTAATACATGCAAACTCTTTGAACTGTGTGAGGCACACAATATCAGTTCAATAAATGCTAGAATTTTCATAAGTACATGCAAGTTTTGATAGTTTTATAAAAAGTTTTCATGTGTCTTTAATAAAGCTTGTCATCTGGGACTCAGCTCAAATAAAACTTCCTGAGAAAGAGCTTCACTGACAACCCTGTCTACAATAATCCCTGTCCTCGTCATTTTCTACTGAATGGATTTTATTTTGTTGCAAGCATTTACTCCCATATAAAATGGTCCTGCTTACTGATTTGTTTCCCTGCTTATTGACAGTTTCCCTAAACTAGAATAAAAGCTCCAGGGATACTGTCCTGTCTTGTTCACTGTGTTGCATCCCCAGGGACTAGCTCAGTGAGTGTTATGGGTTGAAATATGTCACCCCAAAAAAGATATGTTGAAGTCTTAACCCCCAGTACCTCAGAACATAACCTTACTTGGAACTATGGGTGTTGCAGATGTAGTTAGTTAAGATGAGGTCATACTGGAGTAGAGTGGCCCCTAAACCAATGTGACTGGTGTCCTGATAAGAAGACAGCCACATGAAGACAGAAGAACAGGGATAACACCATGTGATGGTACAGGCAGAGGTTGGAGTTACGCAGGGCCAAGCCAAGAAATGCAAAGATTGCCAGCAAACCACCAGAAGCTAGAAGCACAGATAGATTCCCCAACTGGTTTCAGAGGGAGCATGGCCCTGGTGATACCTTGATTTCCGGCTTCTTGCCTCCAGAACTGTGAGACAATACATTTCTATTGTTTAAGCCACCCAGCTTGTGGTACTTTGCCATGGCAGCCTTAGGAAACCACTGTAGTCCCTCCCATATAAAACACTGAATAAGTATTACTGAAAAGAAAGAATTGTTCCCTTTTTTACCTACTGGATCAAATGCAGGTACTTAAAGCTGAGTTGCAGGAGAAGTTGACACCGAAATGACGCATTAAAGGATTCAAAATTTTAACACCACCTTCTTGCAAATCCACAGCAGTGCTTTTCAAACTTGGATGATAGCACAACCAACAAGAGAAATTATTCAACACATACACACCTCCCAAACCACCTCCCTATTTTAGATACAGCAGACCTAGGATGAGCCCAGGAATCTGCTGTTTCAACAAGCAGCCCTGGACAATTTTGATGAAGTTGTCCATCGACCACACTTGGAAAAATCCTGACCTACACATCTGACGTTGGTGTACTATTAATTTAATGTCTACCATACAAAGTTCTGTGATAGCTGGTGTGTCTCTGTTAATGTAATTTACTCAAAAGTGCACTGGTCCTCCCCTCCCACCTACAACCACACATTGCTTTCCCACAGGGGATCACAATTAAGCTCCTTTGGATTTTTTTTGGCCATGCCATGTGGCTTGTGGGATCTTAGTTCCCCCGACCAGGGATTGAACCCAGGCCCTCGGCAGTGAAAGTGCAGAGTCCTAACCACTGAACCGCCAGGGAATTCCCTCCTTTGGACTTTATCTACAACATCAGCTCCTCGTGACTCACCAGCACACTACCTTCAGACTACAACTAATATTCTTTCCTGAGTCTCCAGCCTGCCGGCTTTCCCCATCAGACTCCACAAAGCCTCCACAAATTAATGAGTCAATTCCTAAACATCCTACTGGTTCTCTTTGAGAACCCTGACTAATACAGGTATTAAGAATCAAGTATCTTTTCCATCTTAGAGTAACCTGTGCTTTCAACCAAAAAGATTCCCCAGCAACATTTGGCTACTGACAGTTCAGTGAAAATATAATACCTAGAAACTGTAATAAAAATATTCCCATGACAATAACATCAAAAAGTACGAACTACCTAGAGATAACCTATGTTGCACATCCATGTCCACAAATGTGCAAGGCCTAAACTCTGAACGCTGCAAAACATTGCTGAGAAAAATTAAATCAGGACTAAATAAATGAAGAGATATACCATCCTCCTAGGTCAGAAGACTCAGTATTGTTAAGATGTCTATTTTCCCCAAACTGATCTATAGATTCCTTGCAATCCCAATAAAAATCCTATTGTGGGGGCTTCCCTGGTGGCGCAGTGGTTGAGAGTCCGCCTGCCGATGCAGGGGACACGGGTTCACGCCCCGGTCCGGGAAGATCCCACATGTGGTGCAATGGTTAAGAATCCACCTGCCAATGCAGCAGACATGGGTTCGATCCCTGGTCCGGGAAGATCCCATGTGCTGCAGAGCAACTAAGCCTGTGTGCTACAACTACTGAGCCTGCGCTCTAGAGCCCACGAGCCACAACTACTGAGCCCACATGCTCTAGGGCCCGCATACAGCAACTACTGAGCCTGCGTGCTGCAACTACTGAAGCTCATGCACCTAGAGCCCGTGCTCCGCAACAAGAGAAGCCATGCAATGAGAAGCCCGCGCACCGCAACGAAGAGTAGCCCCCACTCGCCGCAACTACAGAAAGCCTGCATGCAGCAACGAAGACCCAATGCAGGCAAAAAAAAAAAAACAAAAAACCTAGTGTGCATATTTTTTTTAAAAATTGACAGAATTATTCAAAAACTCGTGAAAATGTAAAGGGTCTAGTCTACAAAAAACAACTTTGAAAAGAAAAAAGTTGGAGGTTAAGCACTTTTTCGAAACTCATAAATTTACAGTAATCAAGGCAATGTGGTATTGGGATGAAGGTAGAAATGTATATCAAAATTAAAAAGTCCAGAAATAGACCCACACATATATGGACAACTGATTTTCAACAAAGCCACAAAGGCAATTCAGTGGAAAAAGGAGTCTTTTCAACAAATAGTACTGTAACAAGTGGATAGCCATATGCACAAACATAAACTGTGATCCATATAATGCACCACATATAAAAGTTAACTCAAAAAGAATCACTGACGTAAACATAAAAGCTAAAACTATTTAAAATTCTAGAAAAATTACAGTAGAAAATTCTTGTGACCTTAGGTTTGGTGAAGATTTCTTAGATATGAAATCAAAAGCAAAATCTAAACCATAAATGAACAAATCGATGCACTAAATTTCCACAAAATTAAAACTTCTGTTCTTCCAAAAACACTGTTGAGAGAATAAAAAGACAAGCCATTGAATGAATGAGAGAAAATGTTTGCAGTTCATAGATCTGCTATCCAGAATTAAAAATCTCACAAAGGTCAATAAGAAGAAAACAGATACTCCAATAAATAAGTGGACAAAAGATTTGAACAGATACTTCAACTAAGATATACAAATGTCAAATAAGCACATGAAAAGATGTTCACCATCATTAGTCATTACGAAAATGAAAACGATGAGAAAACACTACACACCTCTGAGAAAGTCCAAAATTAAAAAGACTGACTATACCAAGTATTGGCAAGGCTGTGGAGGATGAAACTCTCATATCTCATACACTGCTAGTGACAATGAAAAATGATTTGACTACTTAGGAGAAAAATTTAGCAGTTTCTAACAAAGTTAATTTTATAACTACCGTATGACCCAGGTGTTGCTCTTCTAAGTATTTACTTAGAAAGAGAAAACATATGTCCCAGCAAAGAATTATATACAAATATTCATAGAAAGTTTATTTACAAGAGCCCCAAGCTGGAAACAACCCAAATATCCATTAACAGGTGAATGGATAGAACAAATTGTGGTATATCCATATAATGGAATGTTTCCACATTATAGGAAAGGAAAACTAATCTAAAGTGACAAAAGTCAGTAGTTATATGCGAATGAGGTAGGTTGAAGTAGAGACAGAGGCAGGAGAGAGCTAGGTGGGCAGATTACCAAGGAGCACAAGGAAGCTTTTTGAGGTGATGGATATGTTCATTATCTTGAGTGTAGTATTAGATTCACAGGTGCATACATATATCAAAACTTAGAGCATATACTTTTTTATTTTATTTTATTTATTTGGCTGTGCCAGGTCTTAGTTGCAGCACACAGGATTTTCGTTGCTGCATGCAGAATCTTCGCTGCAGTGTGTGGAATCTTCGCTGTGGCATGTGGGATCTTTAGTTTCAGTGTGTGAGATCTTTAGTTGTGGCATGCGAACTCTTAGTTACGGCATGTGGGATCTAGTTCCCCAACCAGGGATCAAACCCCGGCCCCCTGCATTGGGAGTTCAGAGTCTTAGCCACTGGACCACCGGGGAAGTCCTTAGAGCATATACTTTAAATATGCTCAGTACCTTGTATGTTAACCATACCACAATATAGTATTTGAAATATATGTATATATTCATAATTCTCTGATGCAATTAAATTAATCAGGTGAAAAATTCTTACAGTTATGCTCTTGTACATTAACAGATCCATACTATGTCATCAAATAACCAAAATAATCATATGCAATAAAGTATACCCAAATATTTAGGGAGAGTTGATGTTCATTTCCTTCTGAAGTACAGAAATAAAAATATTATATCTCAGGAAAATCATAATGATATTAAAGAGGAACTGGTTATTTCAGGGAATGGAGCTGAGTATCATTCTGTTAGGGAAACAAGGGCTACTACAAAGCATGTAGCTGCTGATGGAAATCCCACGTGCCAAACCTCTTTCCCATGATTAAATCAAAATAGCTTCTGTACATTTTGTGAACCTCACAGGAGCTATTCCACAACATGCTTTTATCATATCTATGAACTCACTTGAGCCAGGCGGCATATCCAAAGAAAGATGTCAAGTGTTGGGCTCTCCTGCCCTTGAACCTGGAGTAGAAGCTCCAGCAGCCATCAGGACACAGATGCTCAGAACCTGCCTCCTTCAGACACCTGATATGAGCTCGGCCACCAGCATGAGGAGCTGCACAGGGAGAGACAGATCCAGCAATCAGCATGCTTTACTGGTGTAACTGTGTGCCCTACACTGTGCTAGGCACTGCGTTAGAGACAAGGACACTGAAACAACTGGGTAGTGATCCTAACCACCAGAAGGTACAATGAACTTCCCACCAGGGCCTTTTACTTCTCCTTTCCTCATATGTCCCCTGAGAACAAAGTGGAAAAGGAATAAGAAGTGTCCTGAATTCATACAAACATCCATGATCCTGTGATAACCACAGGACCATCAGCTTATTCACGTGTAATCACTAAATGTTCACAGAGGCCCTTTAGGGAAAGCATCCTTATTCCCATTTTACAGAGGGGGAAGCTGAAGCTCAGAGAGAGTCGTTACCTGTCTCACCTATCGCGCTCCTACCTTTAGAAGGAAAGTGGCAAGAGGACACCCCTGGAGCAGGACACCGCACCCACGGGGGCCGGGCAGGACCCCAATGGCTTTGCCTACGAGACAGCCCGGGCACCGAGCCCCCAAAGCGGGAAAGAAGTGACCTGGATGTGGATCCCTTTGTCTCCCCACACTGCAGCATGGTCCAGCCCCCACCGCGGCTACCCACTCTCCCAACTCAGTTCCAAACACCTGAAGGAGAAACCTACTCTCCTTGCCAGGCCGCTTCTGTCTCCATTAAAAAGTCGTCAAGGTCGCCTTATTGACGTCACGTTTCTATAGTAACCGCCAGGTGCAGGCAGATCTTCCACCACCTTAAGTACCTCCCCACCCTCGTCCACCCCCTTGTCCTTAGCTGAAAGCAAAACACCTTAGCTCTTCAGGCTGCCACTTGGAAAACATACTAATTAGAAGCACTAGACTGGGGCCCCGGCAACTGGCAAAAATCTCTGTCCAGTTTCGTCGGACAAAACATGTGCTTGCCGTCAGGAATTGTGTTTGCTTTAAAGAGACAGTAGGGGTGTATTATCAGAACACAGAAACCCAGGGAAGTATGGTAGGGCTCTTGGAGATGAGTTAGCCCTCCCTCTAAGGGTGAATGTGTATTATCACAGTCTATGCTAAGCAGTTAGCCATCTGCAGAGAAATAAAAGACTGTCTATAGTCATGTGACTGAATGATTTAGATACATGTACAAAAATGTCATTGAAGAAATCTCAGAGTGATTTCATGGAGGCAAACCTAAAGCATCAGTCATTTAGAAGGCAGAAACCTAAGTCAATTGAATGATACATGGTTTTTTTCCTGGGGAATTCTTATCCTCCATTCCCAATATTTTCTTCCATGTGGAGGAACAGCCATGACCAAACACATGTAACCTCTCTATACACTCATTCCTCTATCTAGAGAATCACTTACCTGATTAGTGAGGTTGGATGAACAAACAGGTTGCACAGCCCAGGCCCTCTCCCTTCAAAGTTCTTGAACCAACCTTCCCTTATGGAGCACATGTTTACTCTGCCCTCAGGAGTGGGTCTACAAATAGATCCACAGCTCCTTTCCCTTTTCTGTGTCTTGCTGGGTCCCAAACTATTCCTATGGTCTTGCTCTAGAATGATTGAGTCTTTAAGGGGCCTTGAAAATACACCCGTTCTCCATATCTTGACTCTAAACCAACTAAGAAATATGAAAAATAAGGTGAAAATACATCAACTATATTCCTTCTAAAGGTGATATTGTAGAATGTGGCTCAGATTTCCACAAGGGAAGTGGTTTTTGTGTTAATGAACCCCAGAACTGCACAAACTTATCCACCCAGCACTGCTGCATTGGGACAGTCAGAAAGGACCAGGACTGCAATGCATATGTCTCTGCAGTCTGGTGAAGGCATCCTATGTGTACTCAAGAAGAGTGGCTTCCTTGCAAGTCTATCCTTGTAGCAGGAGAAAGTGTTTCAGGACAGCTGAGTAAACACCCCTTGTTCTGACAGTGTACTCACCAAGGCACCTTCTGAGGATACAGTTTTCCACGTGTCTCAGGGAGCAGTTTGTAGCAATACCTCTCCATCCCTTCACAAGCATGACTGCAGTGGAGCCTCATCTGTGGAAAGGAATTTAGGAATAGATTTCTAAAATTCCAAGAGTATGATGAAAATCATACATCATGAAAATTTATCTTGGGAATCCAAGAAGGAATTGAGGAAATTTCAAAAACTATACCCACATATAAACACAGACTATAGCCAAAATTATAATGACATCCTATCAAACCTTCAAAGATCAGCAAATCCCTATCCTATCCAAAGATTACAGACTATAGAAAAAGAGGGTTCGGACTTCCCTGGTGGTGCAGTTGTTGAGAGTCCACCTGTCAATGCAGGGGACATGGGTTCGTGCCCCAGTCCAGGAAGATCCCACATGCTGCGGAGTGGCTGGGCCCATGAGCCATGGCCGCTGAGGGAGAGGCCACAACAGTGAGAGGCCCGTGTACCGCAAAAAAAAAAAAAAAAAAAGAGAGAGTTCACCAAAGCTACATGGTTCAGATATCCATTTCTGTTTAACAAACACCACCAAAACAATAGCAATTTTTAAATTTCTCAGGATAATGTGGGTTGACTGGGTTCAGCTGGATGGTTTTCTGCTCCATGTGTAGTCTCACCTGGGGCTGCCATCAGCTGGAGGCTCCATTAGGCTGGTACATCTGAGAGAGCTCACTCACATGGATGAGCATTGGTTCTGGCTTCTGCTAGGGGCTCAGCTGCGGTTGTTGACTGGAGCACCTTGGTTCCCCTCCAGATCCCTCCATGTGTGGGGTTACCAGATTATATTTAAACCATTTAAATTTGAATTTAAAATAAACAAAAAAATCCTTTTTTGTGTAAATTTGTCACATGTAATATTACTTTCTTCATCTGAAATTTAAATTCAGCTGGGCATCCAGTATGCTTATTTGCTAAATCTGGCAACCTTAGGGGAGGAGCCCGTGAATCTATAACATTAAGGACAGACCTTCTGAGGTGACCCTTCCACTGGGACTGGTCTGGAAAATGAAGAGTTCATATATGGCAATAAAGACAAAAGCTGTTAATAACTGATGCTGGTGGAATGAAGGAGAAATGGACACTGCCACACACTATTGGTGCCAAATGGGCATATCTGTTTTTTAAGGCCCATAGTATCATGGCTGAATAACTTGAATGGCTTTTGATACAGAAACCCTCTTTCCACCAACAAGGGAAATTCATATGAGGGTTTAGAAAAAGATCCCCAAGGTGATTCTGACCTGCAATCTGGTTAAGGGGCCCCAACTGAAGGGGTGGGTGAGGACCACATGAGCTCTCTGATTGATGGAGGAAAGAGCTACTATTTATGAAGCAGGTTGTTTAGAGGGGCCCAGATCTAGGTTCTTCATGTTAGTGACTGGATTTAATCTCGCAACAGCCCCACTAGTGATGTATCACTATCCTCTCTTCATGGATGTGTGTGACTCCAAAGCAAGTGCTCTTAAGCACAGAGACAAATGGCAAAGAGGTTGTTCCCCACGCCAACTGCCAGAGCCATGGGTGGGACCTGGCAGCCTGGTCACCTTTAGTTGCTGGTGGCAGAGCTTTAGAAAAGGTATCAGGACATGTACTGCTGAGGTGGTTAATCTCTGTTCTCCCTGTGTTAACCCTCCCTGCAGCAGGAAGCCAAGCCTGGTGTTCCTTCCCCCTGCTGCATGGGAGGTTTGTGACCAGGCTGGAAGCAGAAGCTGTCTGAAGCCAGTGTTTCTTCTGTCCTTTGTGAAAACTTATGGAAATGATTAGGCTGCTTGCACCTGGTAGGGAGGAAAGGGCATCTGAGGACACAGAGAGGGAAGTGAGATTTCTCCCAGAGAGGGATGAGGGTGGTTCCATGAATAGTCTATCAAGCCTGGGCATCTAATCATGACAGATTTTCTAGTGTGGATCTAGGGATGTACGGAGCAGGAATGGGATTCCAGATTTTGCCCTGATCACAATATACCATGCATTCTCAACAGATGACATCATCCCCAAGAGGTCAGAGATTGGTTCTTGAGGTTAGGGTTTTCATAGATATTACAACGGTCTGTGAGCTTCCAAAGGACCACAGTACATAAACAGATAAACTACATCTGGAGTATTAAAAATTTCACATTCCACTGGGGAGTGGGGTTGGGGGTAATTAGGCAAAAAATGTCTGAAAGGGCTCCTGGAGGGTGATAATGAAAGAAGACTGACAAACTCTTCATATACACAGTGATCTCTTATGTAGATGTTGGTGTTGGTGATGATGATTGATGATGATGAGAATTAAGTATGGGGTTTATGTGAATGACTGCTTTCTAAGATGGTGGGTAAAAAGAGATCAGTCAGAACAGATGTTTCCTCTGAGAAAGATGATATAGAGGGTAGGAAATTAATGTAAACAAGTGGTACTCTAAATTGTATCTCCTTTACTCTTAACACTTATTCAGTTACCTATTTAATCCTATAATTTAAACATTTCTTTTAATTTATTTATTTATGTATTTATTTATTTAATTTTTGGCTGTATTGGGTCTTCATTGCTGCGCGCAGGCTTTCTCTAGTTGCGGTGAGTGGGGGCTACTCTTCGTTGTGGTGTGTGGGCTTCTCATTGTAATGGCTTCTCTTGCTGTGGAGCACTGGCTCTAGGCACGTGGGCTTCAGTAGTTGTGGCATGCAGGCTCAGTAGCTGAGGCTAACGGGCTTAGCTGTTCCAAGGCATGTGGGATCTTCCTGGGCCAGGGCTCGAACCCATGTCCCCTGCACTAGCAGGCAGATTCCTAACCACTGCACCACCAAGGAAGTCCTTATTTAATCCTATAATTTAGATAAGGGTAAGAAGTTAGGAGAGGTGAAGTAAATCAGGGGAACTGCTTTGGACACCTGCTCAGTACGTGAGCTTGAAATTACTCTAAAGCTTTTCCCATTTTATCCTGAAGCCACCAGGGCTCTAAATGCTCTAATTTCTCTGGACATTGGCGTTCAATGCTGTCCAAGGTATTGCTTAATTTATTAATAAGGACCTATATTACTTTTTTTTTACTGAAGTATAGTTGATTTCCAATGTTGTATTAATTTCTGGTGTACAGAAAAGTGATTCAGTTATAGATATATATATATACATATATTCTTTTTCATGTTCTTTTCCATTATAGTTTATTACAGGATATTGAATATAGTTCCCTGTGCTATACAGTAGGTTCTTGTTGTTTGTTTTACATATAGTAGTGTGTATATGTTAATCCCAAACTCCTAATTTATCACTCCCTCCCCACCCCTTCCCCTTTGGTTACCATAAGTTTGTTTTCTATGTCTGTGAGTCTGTTTCTGTTTTGTAAATAAGTTCATTTGTTTCATATTTTAGATTCCACATATAAGTGATATCATATGGTATTTGTCTTTCTCCTTCTGTGTTCACGTAGTATGATAATCTCTAGGTCCATCCATGTTGCTGCAAATGGCATTATTTCATTCTTTTTTTGTGGCTGAGTAGTATTCCATTGTATATATGTACCACATCTTCTTTATCCACTCATCTGTCGATGGACATTTAGATTGTTTCCATGTCTTGGCTGTTGTAAAGAATGTTGTTACGAACAGTGGAGTGCATGTATCTTGAATTAGAGTTTTCTCTGGATATATGCCCAGAGAGTGGGATTGCTAGATCATACGGCAACTCTATTTTTAGTTTTTTAAGGAACCTCCATACTGTTTTTCATAGTGGTTGTACCAATTTACATTTCCACCAATTTAGGATTCATGGAGATCTAGGGAGAAAGTGAATATGAAGATGTAGCTGAATGGGTTTCCAAAAGCATGGTAAATAGTGGAAAATCACAGCAAAATATAACATTGACAGATGGAGTTTTCAATAAAGTAGCTATAGTAGTTATCTATGTAGATTTCAGTATAGATATAATGCATAAGGCAAATGTAATGTAAAGGGGAGAGGGTAAGGGGATCTATTAAGGTGAGGTTTCTACATATCAATTGAAGTGGTAACATAATGATTCTGAGTATTGATTCTGAATAGACTGTGAAAAGTTAAGTAGGTAGTTTGTAATCCACAGAGCAACCACAAAAATATTATACAAAGAGATATATTCAAATTCAGAATAGAAAATTAAAATGAAATACTAAAAGACATTCAGATAAGCCAAAGAAATGGGAAACAGGGTAATGAAAAACAGAGAGGACAAACAAAACATGAAAAATAAAGTGGTAGATCTAAATAGAAACATATCAATAATTAATTGTCAATGGTCTAAATACATAACTAAATGACTTAGATCATCAGAATGGATTTATAAAACAACAAAAAACAAAAAGTGGCCCAGCTATATGTTGTCTACAAGAAACTCCCTTCAAATATAATGATACAGGTAGCTTAAGAGTAAAACAATGAATAAAAATACACTATACAAACACTGATCAGAAGAAAGCAGGAGAATCTATAGATTCTTTACATTATCAGACAATGTCGACTTGAAAGCAAACACAGTTACCAGGGATAAAGAGAGTCAGTCAATTCACCCGGAAGATACAACAATTTAAAATATGTATTATATCTAACAATGGAGTCTTAAAATACAAGAGGCAAAACTGACAGAACTGAATGGGGAATAGACAAATCCACAATTATAATTGGGGTCTTCAATACACCTCTCTCAGTAATAGATAGAATTAGTAGACAAAAAATCAGCAAGGTTATAGATGAACTGAACACCACCATCAACCAAATAGATCTAACTGACATTTATAGAACAGTCCACCCAAAACAGCAGAATACACACTCTTTTCAAATGCACATGGAACATTCAGCAAGATAGACTATATTCTGAGCCATAAAACAAACCTTAACAAATTAAAAAAATTGAAACCAAACAGAATGTGTTATCTGACAATAATGGAATAAAATTCTAGAAATTAATAATAGAAAGATAACAGGAAAATCTCTAAGAACTTGGAAACTGAGCAAAACATATGAAATTAATTCATGCATAAAGAGGAAGTCTCAAGGGAAATCAAAAATATGTAGAACAGAAATCAACTATACTTCAATTAAAAATACATAGAACAGAATTAAAATGAAAATAAAAGTGAAAACCTACAGCTATCAAAATTTGAGAGTCAGAAAACAAATAGGTGGTTGTCAGGGTTGAGGTGGGGAGAATGGGCTGACTACAAAAAGGCACAGGAGAATTTTTTGGTATAATGGAACTCGTATATCCTGATTGTGGTGTGGTTATACAACTGTATACAAGTGTACATATACAAGTGTGTGTACTTTTCAAGACATAGAACTGGACACTGAAAGGAGTGAATTTTATTTTCTCTAAATCATACCTTAATGAAAACAATTTAAAAAGCACACATCTTGTTAAATGAAGAACATAAGTAGCAGATCAGTGTTATTCTGTGATTCTAATTTCATATCTAACAAATAAATCAGTTGATGTGTAAACCACTGTATCTATTTATGTATGTGCATTTAAATATGCACAGAAAAATGCATGCCAAATACAAATCAAACAATAACAGTGGTTACCTTTAGGGAGTGGGATGCAGGAATATTGATTAGAAAAGAGACTTTCACTTTGTCCAGCTGTGAGGCATTTTAAACCACACATAAATTATTTATATTTATAATCCATTATGAAACAATATATATGGGAGATATTCTGATAGACGGTGAGGGTACTGAGAAGAATAAAAATAATATTCATTATACACTTAAAACACATTTGTCTAACTCTTCCTTTCACTAAAATTAATGCAGGAACGATAATTAGCTCCATATGGTTTATGATCTAAAAATGCAAAAAATAAAATCAAGTTCAGTGGATACAGCTAAAAATTTAAATAAATGTGAACTATGTTCCTTCAGAATTATAGTTCATTAAGGGAAGATGTTATGCCCTTGGTGAATAATAACGGTATCTTTTAAGAACATCAAATGATCAGGAACTGTGACTGGGTATGATTATAATAGGGAAAATGTTATAGGGGAATATGGGCCTCTTGTCATGAACAATTTCCAGGTAGGTTCTAACCAGTTTTTTTGGTATCCTGTTCTTCCCAATGGCTGTCATTCTTTTAATGGTTGTGCCCTGCCTCTTTCCTTCCTGTCTCAGTTAGAACCTACTAGGCTAGGCCCAAGATGGTGGAAGGTTTGACTTCCAGTAGACCTTGAGCCTCATTATATGCTCATTGTAATATATTAGCATATGCCAAATGACACAGCCACCTGCGCCATGACAGATCCCAGGCCATAAAAGGCCAAAAAGTGGGCAGTGGCCCAAGTCCTGGAATCCCCACCCCTTCTCCAAAATAGTTGGAATAATCCTCCCACTTATTAGCCTGTGAAATTACCCAGCACATAAAAAACTAACCACTCCATATTTGGGGGCCCGTTCTCACCATCTGAGATGGCCCCCACTCTGTCTGTGGAGTGCGTATCTCTCTCAATAAATCTACTTCTTACCTATCACTTTTCCTCTCACTGAATTCCTTCTGCAGTGAGACATAAAGAACCTGAACTTCATTAAGTCCTGAGACCAGGTGTACAGTTTTAGCTGGGAGACTGTGGATTTGAGTACCTTCCTAAGCCAGAGATTGTGGGTTCAAGTCCCATCTGAGGTGCAAGTCAGGTGGGTTCAAGTCTCATCTGAGGTAAGATTGGGTTCAAGTCCCAATCTGAGGTACATGGTTTCAAAAACTACAATGAGGTATCACCTCACACTAGTCAGAATGGCTATTATCAAAAAGTCTACAAATAATAAATGCAGGAAAGTGTGTAGAGAAAAGGGAACCCTCCTACGCTGTTGGTGGGAATGTAAATTGGCACAGCCACTATGGAAAACAGTATGCAGGTTCCGTAAAAAACTAAAAATGGGGCTTCCCTCGTGGCGCAGTGGTTGAGAGTCTGCCTGCCGATGCTAGGGGACATGGATTCGTGCCCCAGTCCAGAAAGATCCCACATACCGCGGAGCGGCTGGGCCCGTGAGCCATGGCCACTGAGCCTGCGCGTCCGGAACCTGTGCTCCACAATGGGAGAAGCCACAACAGTGAGAGTCTCACATACCACAAAAGAAAAAAAAACTAAAATAAAAATGGAGATATCATAAGATCCAGCAATCCCACTCCTGGGCATATATCTGGAAAAGACAAAAATTTTAATTAAAAAAGATACATGCACCCCAATGTTCATAGCAGTACTATTTACAATAGCCAAGACATGGAAACAAACCAAGTGCCCATCAACAGATGACTGGCTTAAGAAGATGTAGTACATATTTATAATGGAATATTACTCAGCCATAAAAAATAATGAAATATTGCCATTTGCAGCAACATGGATGGACCTAGAGAATATCATACTAAATGAAGTCAGACAGAGAAAGACAAATATTATATATCACTTATATGTGGAATGTAAAAAATAATACAGATAAATTTATTGACCAAACAGAAACAGACTCACAAACACAGAAAACAAACTTATGGTTACCAAAGGGGAAAGGAAGAGAGGGATAAATTAGGAGTATGGGATTAACAGATACACACTACTATATATAAAATAGATAAACAGCAAGGATTTACTGTATAGCACAGGGAACTATATTTAGTATCTTGTAATAACCTATAATGGAAAAGAATCTGAAAATATATACATATATATAACTTAATCACTTCGCTGTACAGCTAAAACCAACATAATATTGTAAATAAACTATACTTCAATTTTTAAAAACCTGCAAAATGTTGCTGAAAGAAATTAAAGACAGAAAGAAGTGGAAAGACATCCTGTGTTCATGAATTGGAAGACTTAATATTGTTAAGATGGCAATACTGCCTGAAGTGATCTATAGATTCAAAGTAATTCCTATCAAAATCCCAATGATATTTTTTGCAGAAATAGAAAAATCCATCCTAAAATTCATTATGGAATACCAAGGGACCCTGAAGAACCAAAACAATCTAGGAAAGGAATAACAAAGTTGGAGGTCTCAAACTCCCTGATTTCAAAGCTTACTACAAAACTACAATAATCAAAACAGTGTGGGAAATTCCCTGGCAGTCCAGTGGTTAGGACTCCATGCTTTCACTGCCAAGGGTGTGGGTTCAATCTCTGGTCCGGGAACTAAGATCCCACAAGCCATGCAGCGTGGCCTAAAAAAAAAAAAGTTTACAATAGAATATTATTCAGCCACACAAAAAAAGAAATATTGTCTTTTGCAACAACATGGATGGGCCTTGAGGGCATTATGCTAAGTAAAATAGGTCAAAGAAAGAGAAACACTGTATGATCGCACTTTTATATGGAATCTCAAAAAACCAAGCTCACAGTTATAAGGAACAGATTGGTGGTTGCCACAGGTGGTGGGTAGGAGGTGGGTGAAATGTGTGAAGGGAGTCAAAAGGTACAAACTTCCAGTTACAAAAAAAAATTCTGTAACTATGTATGTTGACAGATGTTAACTAGACTTACTGTGGTGATCATTTCAAAATATATACAAATATCGAGTCATTATGTTGTACACTTGAAACTAAAATATAAAGTATGTTAATTATACCTCAGTAAAAACTCTTTCTTTGAGATTATTGTTTATCAAAAATGGGAGAACTACAGGGAAAATTTTTTCTTCAGAGGAAAATTATGTATAAAACCTTCTGGTTTATTTGATTCTCATTCTATGGGAGCTATTTATAACTGAGAGCTTTAGGCAACTTAGAGCAATGGAAATAACTCTTGTCTAGAAATATGCAAATAGACTTTGGCAAGACTGGGAAGGAAAGGCCATCCTCTCCTGGAGAAAAACCGCTGAAAAAGAGGCCAGGAATTTTCAGTTGATCTGATTACCTGCAAACAATACCTGGAACAGTTTTGGTCTCAGAGCATTTTACAGATTTAAAAACTATGCAGTTTTAAATTTTTTATGTGGGTTATATCTGTCAACATCTACTGTATTAAATATTAACATGGAGAATTTTAATAGATTTATTTTTAATTCATTTAAAGCTTACAATAAAGTAACTATTACTTCATATAAACTTAAATTATAAATTCTCACACAAAATGTATTTCCTAAAAGAGTCATGAGGAGATAGGAATTTAAAAAAAATATTTGAATACAACTCAATAACAATAAAACCCAACCAAAAAAATGGGCAGAAGACCTAAGTAGACATTCCTCCAGAGAAGACATACAGATGGCCAATAGGCACATAAAAAGATGCTCAACATCACTAATTATCAAAGAAATGCAAATCAAAACTACAATGAGGTATCACCTCACTACAGTCAGAATGGCCATCATCAAAAAGTCTACAAATAATAAATGCTGGAGAGGGTGTGGAGAAAAGAGAACCCTCCTACACAGTTGGTGGGAATGTAAATCGGTGCACCCACTATGGAAAACAGTATGGACGTTCTTTAAAACAATAAAAATAGGGCTTCCCTGGTGATGCAGTGGTTGAGAGTCCGCCTGCCGATGCAGGCGACACGGGTTCAAGCCCCGGTCTGGGAAGATCCCACGTGCTGCAGAGCGGCTGGGCCCGTGAGCCATGGCCACTGAGCCTGCGCATCCGGAGCCTCTGCTCTGCAATGGGAGAAGCCAAAGCAGTGAGAGCCCCACGTACCGCAAATAAATAAATAAATAAAAATAAAGTTACCATGTGATCCAGCAATCCCACTCCTCAGCATATAACTGGAGAGAACTCTAATGTGAAAAGATACATGCACCCCAATGTTCATAGCAGCACTACTTACAATAGCCAAGACATGGAAGCAACCTAAATGTCCATTGACACGAATAGATAAAGATGTGGAATATATACAATGGAATACTACTCAGCCATGAAAAAGAATAAAATAATGCCATTTACAGCAACTTGGATGGACCTAGAGATCATCATACTAAGTGAAGTAAGTCAAAGAAAGATGAATACCATATGATATCACTTATATGTGGAATCTAAAATATGATACAAATGTACTTATTTACAAAACAAACAGACTCACAAACATAGAAAACACACTTATGGTTACCAAAGGGGAAAGGAGGGGGAAGGAGTAAATTAAGAGTTTGGGATTAGCAGACACAAACTACTATGTATAAAACAGATAAACAACAAGGTCCTACCATATAGCACAGGGAACTATATTCAATATCTTGTAATAACTGTAATGAAAAAGAATATGAAAAAGATTATATATATGTATGACTGAATCATTTTGCTGTACACCAGAAACCAATACAACATTGTAAATCAACTATACTTCAATTTAAAAAAAGAAAAAGAAAATCTCCTTAATATCAGTTCTAGTATGTCCGTTGAATTCTTATACATGTTCCTGCATTTAATTTGTTGTCATTATGGTACATAATGAATCTCTGGAAAATGTTGCCATACATTCATGAGAAAATGAGAGTGAAAAAGGTAAATAACTTTACCTTACAGACCCTGTGAGAGGTTGACCTAGAAAAATAAAAGAACTGACTCTTTAGTAAAGTGGTATAATGCAACATTATTGAACAAAACTCACTATTTCATTTTGAGCAAATTAGACCATAGGTATATTAAAATGTAGCTGATAATATTTAGTTCTTTGTAAGAAAGATGTTTAAAAATTAGCACGATGCCACACTTTAAAAAATAAAGTAGATCAAACTTTATTAGAATACAGTTCTTATTAAGAAAACTGAGATGGCCCTGAAAAGAGCCTTTGGTTTGCGATGCTCAGCTGGTCTGGAGGCAGCTCATTTGCGGGTGGTGTTTCTGATGACTACCTTGGTGGCCTCAGACATGACATGCTTTCCGATATTCCCAGGCAGCAGCAGGCACAAGGAGATGAGGATCTCTCTGAAGGTGATGATGGAGCACTTGGTGGAGCGGGCCAGGAGGGAGGCATAGTCTGAAATACTCCCAGTGATATTGTTAAGAAAATAATTCATGCTGTGCATGACTTTTAATGAAATACCAATGTTAGAGTGGACCTGCTTCAGAGCCTTGTAGACAGGGGTGGAGTAATAGCTACTAGAGTATCTCTATCCATCTCCCCCTTCTCTGTTTTGGAAGTGGCTTTATTGAAGCCCTTCTTGGCAAAGATAGATTTAGAAGAATGCTCAGCCATGATGGACATAGTTTTCCAATACCTTAGAATGAAAGAGAAATGTGGTAGTGACCGCGAGCTATTTATATACCGTGTATGCAGATGAGGTATTGAGTACCGGCAACATCTGACTAGATGAAATGTAATGCAGGAAACCCTATCAATGAGCCCCCACGTGGTTAAATGTGATTGGGTAGTTCTACCTGGCAAAAGCCAATTAGAAGGCATCGAATAACCCGACTATCTAAAAGCTTCCTGTAGCCTCCACTGAGAAACCGCTTTACAGGCGCCATCTACAGCACCTAAGTTGTAGAAAAGTACATCTGATTTTTTACCTGGTAGGCGAATGAGGAGCAATCATGCTCTAATGCTCTGTTTTTTGAAAAAGGCTAAATAAGGGAAATGGCTTTAAGTACAGTAAATAACATATTGTAAGCATGAATCAGGGAGAAAGAGAGTTAATAGAATAAAAATACCACAAACTTCTTTTGAATTGATTTTAATAAATAAAAGAAACAAACTAAAAGCCCAGAAGTAGATAAATCAAAATTTTCAAAAAAACAGTATCTTTGTCCAGCTTCCAAGACTCTGAAATTACTATTCTATTACATTCAGATTTATTTGGTTTTATTCCTTTCTGAACTGTAATCTTTCATTTTAAAAAACCTAAAGTTAATGACCTGCAGTTATGCATCATTCTGATGATGGGAGAGTCCAATGAGAGCAGTTCATGCCCCATTCTCCACTGGCTCAGCCAATGAAGGACCTGCCTCTTAATCATATTAAATGAACCATGGTATATGGTAACACATATATATATGGAATCTAAGAAAAAAAATGTCATGAAGAACTTAGGAGTAAGACAGGAATATAGACACAGACCTACTAGAGAATGGACTTGAGGATATGGAGAGGAGGAAGGGTAAGCTGTGACAAAGTTAAAGAGTGGCATGGACATATATACACTACCAAACATAAAATAGATAGCTAGTGGGAAGCAGCCGCATAGCACAGGGAGATCAGCTCGGTGCTTTGTGACCGCCTGGATGGGTGGGATAGGGAGGGTGGGACGGAGGGAGATGCAAAAGGGAGGAGATATGGGAACATATATATATGTATAGCTGGTTCACTTTGTTATAAAGCAGAAACTAACACACCATTGTAAAGCAATTATACTCCAATAAAGATGTAAAAAAATGAACTATAGTAATAGATCAAGAGAAAATTGACTCTCCCCCATTATATTTTTCCTCAAGCTATCTGAATATTAAGTTGATTTTATTTTTTCACCTTCCAGCATATATGCCTGACAAAATAAAACCCACCACATTAACTTGGCAGGATGAAAATCTCACTAAATTTTTCTCCAGGACAGGGGCCAACAAAATGGTGTTGGTCGTGATTCCTAACCCACCAGTGCCCTCCTTCTCTTTGATTATGACTGGTTACTCCTGGATAAGAAGAGAATGGAATGAGTGTGGTGTTGGGGAGGAGGAAGTTTGAAAAAGTGGCCATTTATGCTTTCTCCTTAATATGAGGGAGTTTAAAAGCAAATCTAGGATTACTTGTGGGCATGAGTGGAGCGTGGGAGCTCTGTACTCCCCTCTAGCAGGTTGTCAATCCAGTCCTTGCCATGTTTCCTAGCGTCCATCTGGGGGTTGTGACATGCTCAGTCCTGCCCCTCACTGATCTGCTGTTGCCCTAAAATTCTTGTGAAATCCTGAAACCTGACCATGATGTCACTAAGTATTCCTTCAAAAGGTTCCTTATACAGAGGTACGTGTGAACAATGTCAGCTCTTGGGAGTTAAAGCTAGGTGGTGACCATATGACTTTGGGTGGACATGATGTTTGACCAGGTATTTTGTCGTACACCACTGGGAATTTTGTTTTAAGAAAGCGTAAGGTTCATAGTTATTGTTCTTGTTAAAATAATTGGACTGGCATAGTGAATTCTGTCCCTTCTAGGAACACAGTGTCTTTTCCCAGATGGGATCTTCACAGAGAGGTCACACAGCTATTGGGTCAGAACTGACACCAGGACCCAGGTGATCTCCTGAATCTCACTTTACTGTCTGGTCTATCAGACATGGTATTAGCCTTTGAGTGTTTGAACCTATTAGAAGTGTATAGAAACTGTGCTTCTCTGCATCAATCTGCTTGACAGGAAATACTTTAAAATAAAAGCTAATACAGTGTTAATTTGTTTGACCCATCTTAATCTCCATTTGGAGAATTAATTCAAATTAAAATTCATAAGCATAAAATGCATAATGTTTTTCCCTTAAACTCCAACAGCTGGGGATGTCAGACATCAGTTTGAGTTCTAGGGGCTGTTCTGCTTTTCCCTCTCCCTAAATTCTTTCTTGTGGCCTCAAATCTGCCCCCATTTGTGACTCCACAGGTATGTGTTTTTGTAGGGAGGAGAGAGATGGAGGGATTACAATGGAAGTATCAGTGTTATATTTGTGATATTTATCCCATGTTGTTGTTTGTGGTTGTAGTTTGTTCATTTTCATGTCTGTATTGTAATGCATTATAGGACTATAACACTCTTTTTCTGTTAATGGACATTTGCATTGCTTTAAGTTTTGAGCTTAATAATCAGTCTTGTTCATGTCTTTTGGTGTACACAAGGGCATATTTCCTTTGAAATATACCAAGAGTGCAACTGCTGAGTCAAAACGTATTTGAGTGTTTAGCCTTAGTAGATATTGACAGTTTTCCAAAGTGGCTATCAATTTACACTTCCTAGAGTAGGTATGTGGGTTCCAGTTACTCTATATCCTTGCCAACACTCAATACTGTCAGTCTTTTGATAGTTATCCATTCTCCCATTTCATAGATGGGCAAACCAACTGGGCCTAAAAGAGGTTAAATATTTTTTTTAAAGTGCAAAGTCTGAATTCTAGACTCTTTCCATTAGGCCATCAACTTTTACTTTATGGGTTTCCAGTACTCAAGAATTAGTTGTTTCAAAAATACACAGAATAATTTTTTGTAAGTTTAAAATTGTATTAAATAAAGTTACTCCCCTTAAAAGAATGAAATGTTACCTGTACCCTGATATGCATCTATATTAGTACTTACTCAGCATCATATCTTAATGATGATGGTTGTGGTGGTGGTGGAGGTTTAGTTGTTCCCTTTGGTCTAAGACATGGACTGATAAAATTTTCTGTAAAGGACCAGATAGTAAATATTTTATGCTATGTGCACTATCTATTATCATATTTGGTATTATCATATCCTTTCTTTAGGTTGTTCTGGTTACTATTCCTGCATAACAAATTACTCCAAAAATTAGCAGCTTAAAATGATCACTTATATTCAGGAAGTATTCAGCTGCTAGGTTCTTTATTATTATTATTATTACCACTATTTTCTTCCAGTTTTCTTGAGATATAATTGACATACAGCACTGTATAAATTTAAGGTGTACAGCATAATGATTTGATGATTTACATACATCATGAAATGATTATCACAATAAGTTTAGTGGACATCCATCATCTTATGTACATACAAAATTAAAGAAATAGAAAAAAAATTTTTTGTGATGAGAACTCAGGATTTACTCTCTTTTTCATATATAACATACAGCAGTGTTAATTATATTTATGTTGTACATTACATCCCTAGTAATTATTTATCTTTTTTTTTAATTATTTGTCTTATGTTTGGAACTTTGTACTTTTGTCTGCCTTCATCCAATTCCCCCCTCCCCCCACTCTAGCAACTACAAATCTGATCTCTTTTTCTATCAGTTTGCTTATTTGTTTTTGAAGTATAATTGACCTACAACACTAGGTTAGCTCCTGTTACACAACATAGTGATTTGGAATTTCTATACATTTCAAAATGATCACTACAATAAGTCAAGTCACAATATGTCACCATACCAATATATTACATCGCTATTGACTATATTCTGCACTGCACATTTCATACCTGTGACTCATTTATTTTGCAACAGGAAGTTTGTACCTCTTAATCTCTCTCATCTATTTCTTTCCTCCCCCCAACACCCTCCTCTCTGGCAACCACCTGTTTGTCCTCTGTATCTATAACTGTTTCTGTTTTGTTATATTTGTTTTGATTTTTAGAATCCACATATAAGTGAAATCATACAGTATTTGTCTTTGTCTGACATTTAATTTAGCATAATACCATCTAGGTTCATTCATGTTGTCATAAATGGCAATATTTCATTCTTTTTTATGGCTGAGTAATATTCCATTATATATCACATCTTCTTTATCCATTCATCTATTCATGGGCACTTGGGTTGCTTCCATATCTGGGCTATTGTAAATAATGCTGCAGTGAACATAAGGGTACACATCTTTTGTAATTAGTGCTTTTGTTTTCTTCAGATAAATACCCAGGAGTGGAACTGCTGAATCATATGGTAGTTCTATTTTTAGTTTTTTAAGGAAACTCCATACTGTTTTCCATAGTGGCTGTACCAATTTACATTCCCACCAACAGTGCATGAGGGCTCCCTTTTCTCCACATCCTCGTCAACACTTGTTATTTGTTGTCTTTTCAATAATAGCCATTCTGACAGGTGTGAGGTGATATCTCATTGTGGTTTTGATTTGCATTTCTCTGATGATTAGCGATGTTGAGCATTTTTTCATGTACCTGTTGGCATGTATCAGCTCTTCATTCCATTTTTATTGAAAAATAGTATTCCATTATTATACCACACTTTATTTATCCATTCATCAGATAATGGACATTAGGGATATTTCCACTTTTTAATTATTATGAATAATGATGCCAAGGACTTTTGCATACAAGTTTTTATGTGAACGTAGTTTTTCATTTCTCTTGGATCTTTACTTAGAAGTGAAATTGTCAAGTCACATGATAACTTAAGGTTTAACATGTTGAGAGACTGCCAGACAGCCTGTTTTCCACAGTGGCTGCATCATTTCCCATTCCCACCATCACTGTGTGATGGTTCTAATTTCTCTACATATTTGCAAACACTTGTTATTATCTGCCTTTTTTTATTATATCCATTCTAGTGGGTATGAAGTGGTATCTCAATGTGGTTTTAATTTGCATTTCCCTGACAGCTAATGATGTTGAACATCGTGCTTATAGGTCATTTGTATACTTCCTTTGCTGAAATATCTATTCAGATCCTTTGCCCATTTTTATTTTATTTATTTATTGGCCACACTGCTTGGCTTGCAGGATCTGAGTTCCCCGACCATGGATTGAACCCACACCCTTGGCCGTGATGGGCAGAGTCCTAACCACTGGACTGCCAGGGAATTCCCTGCCCATTTTTAAATTGTTTATTTTTTTTATTGAGTTGTAAGTGCTCTTTGTATATTCTAGATATAAGTCCCTTATCAGACATATTACTTTCAAAAATTTTCTCCCTTTCTGTGAGTTGTCTTTTCACTTTCTTAATTGTGTTGTTTAAATGAAAAGTTTTACATTTTGGTGAAGTCCCATTTTTCTATATTTCTTTTATTGCTTAAGCTTTTAGTGTCATATCTAAGAAACCATTGCCTAATCCAAGATCATGAAGAATTACACCTTTATTTTCTTCTAAGAGTTTAATGGTTTTAGCTCTTATATTTAGGACTTTATTTTTTTTGAGTTAAGTTCTGTATGTGGTGTGACATGGGAGTCCAAATTCATTTTTTGCATGTGGATATCTAGTTGTCTCACCATCATTTGTTGAAAAGACTCTTCTTTCACCACTAAATTTTCTTGGCACCCTGGTTGAAAATCAACTGACTGTAAATCTGAGGGTTTACTTCTGTACTCTCAATTCTATTCCATTGGTCTATATGTCCTCATGCCAGTACCACATTGTCTTTATTCTTGTAGCTATATAATAAGTTTTGAAATACGGAAGTATGAGATCTCAAACTTTATCCTTCCCTTTCAAGATTGTTTTTGTCTATTCTGAGTTCCTTGCATTTCCATTTGAATTTTGGGATCAGCTTATCAAAATCTGCAAAGAAACCATCTGACATTTTGATAGAGGTTGTGTCGAGTCTGTAGATCAGCTTCGGAAGTATTGCCCATCTTAACAATATGAAGTCTTCCAATCTATGAACATCAGCTATCTTTCCATTTATTTAGGTATTCTTTAATTTTGTTCAACAATACTTTATAGTTTTCAGTATACAAGTCTTGGATTTTCAAAATAAATTTATTTCTAAATGGTTTATCCTTTTTGATGATTTTTTTTGAAATCTAAGCAAGTTTTTAAATTTTTATTTATTTATTTGGCTGTCCTGGGTCTTAGTTGCGGCACGTGGGATCTTCATTGTTGTGTGCAGGATCTTTTAGTTGTAGTATGCAGACTCTTAGTTGCAGCATGTGGACTCTTAGTTGTGGCATGCATGTGGGATCTAGTTCCCTGAGCAGGGATTGAGCCCAGGCCCCCTGCATTGGGAGTGTGGAGTCTTAACCACTGGACACCAGGGAAGTCCCCTCTTTTTGATGATATTTTGAATGGAAATGTTTCCTTACTTTCCTGTTTGAATTGTTTTTTGCTAGCATATAGAAACACAGTTGATTTTCGTATGTTGATCTTGTATTCTACCACATTGCTGAACTCTTTCTTTCTCATAGTTCTTTAGTGGATTCCTTGGGATTTTCTATATGCATGATCATGTCATTTGCAAACAGAGATAGTTTTACTTCTTTCCTTCCATTCTGGATACTTTTTGTTTCATTTTTCTTGCCTACTCTGAAAAGCATTTAAGTGTATGTCAGAAAATATGGCTCTTCATTTTCCTTTAACTATTAAAGTAATTATACAAGTTTAATTTCCATAATAACCTATATCTTACTACTGATCAGAAATGCTTCCTTATCATATACTAAAAACTTTTATACCTGGAGATGTTAGTGGGCTCTCTGTTTTATTCCTCTTTCTATCTTTATTCCAGTACTACAGTGAGTTAAGACTGTAGCTTTATAAATCATTCCGCTTCATTGAAGTAAGAGTTCTTCAATCAGATATAAATGAAATCTACACCAGATAAGGTAGCTAGCATAATGCCTGGCAGATAGGTGGTATTCTCTAGAGGTCAAAACCACATCCTCTGGTTATCCTTTGTGTCCCACCATCCACAGTAATTTGGGGTTATGGATAGTTAATAATTAATTTTACTGCATATTGAGCACCCAACATAAAAGGATTATTTTTCTAACCAAATGTCCAAAGATAACTAGGGTAAACAAATATACTAAGAAGATTATGTAACTAAATCTGTACCGATGGACAATTGTGATGCTCCATTTTTTTCCCTTTATAAACAAAGCCTACAGAATCACTACTGGAGCCCCAGTTCCAGCAAAGGATAAATGCATAACAAATAATTGTTATGGGAATTTAAAACCATAAAACGTTTTAAAACATAAGATTCTATTTTAGCAACTTACTAATTATCTCCATGGATAGATATTAGAGGTGGAATTGCTGGGCCAAAATATAAAATATTTTTATTTTTAAACAATTTAAAAAGTTGCCCTTCAGAAAATTTTCCCAGTACACTCAACAAGAGCAGGCAGGGTAGGGGGGTGGGAGAGGGTAGGAGCAGGAGTTTGGGATTAGCAGATGCAAACTGGTATTTATAGAATGGATAAACAACAATGTCCTACTGTAGAGCACAGGGAACTATATTCAATATGTTTTGATAAACCATAAAAGAATATGAAAAAGAATGTATATATATATATATATATATGTATAACTGAGTCACTTTGCTGTACAGCAGTAATTAACACAACATTGTAATTCAAGTATATTTCAATAAAAAATAAATTAAAAAAAAAACAAGAGCAGGGAGAAATGCATGTGTCCCCAATGCCTTAACAAATCTGTTACACATTTTAATGTAATCAAATCCATCAACGCTGTTCTTAATTGTTTAACTTTCAGTTATTATATTTTTAAAGACCTTCTACACAGAAAGCTTATGTAAAAGCAGAGGCTAGTTATTCACAGCGTGTTATAACAAGGGAGTTAGCTCCCCTAACTTGTGTTTGGCAGAGACTTAAAGACAGGCAAGGGAATGGGAAAGCTTTAGAGTGAAAAAAAGGAAGACCAGGTTTTCTCTAATTGGAAGTTGTTGTCAGGGAAAAGCTGGAAGCCAGGTAACTAGAAGCAGCGGCATTTTGTTACTGGTTTGGGGAGCATATTTAGGTTCTCTAATTGGGGCAGGGCAAAAATAGGGAGGCTGGCAGTCATTGATCAAGTCCTGAAGATTGCTGTAGAGGCTGTGGTTTGGCTTGCGGGGCTGCTTGCTACAGAGGTTGTGGGTCACAATTCTATTGTTATATATGGTCTGGTCATCGCCCGTTGTGTATTCAGTCTCTCACTTAAAAAACTCATTCTTTCATTCTGCTTCAAATATAATTTCATTTTCAGATCTAAATATTTAATTCATTAGAAAATTTATGTTTGAGCATACCAGGAAAAAGGGACAGCTTCATTTTGACGGGAACATTTTTCTTAATTTTTTTCTAAAGTGCAATATTCTACCCTTTGTACAATATTAAAGTTCACATGCGTAAGATTTCATTGGTGAGTCTACGTTCTCTCAACGGAATTTAAGAGCAACGTTATAGACTCCTCCCCGGACCGCCCAGCCCATTAATAAAAGCTTCTGTGTTTTTTATTAAAATTCTTTCTGTGACCAACTTCTCAAGAAGAGGAAAAGGACAAAAGGGCCGGGAGAGGTTGGCTGGGGGAGCTGCCGGAGGGAGGCGGTGGGCGGCTTGCAGACTCCAGCTGGTGGGCGGCGTGCGAGGGCGGAGCTCGGGTGACGCAACGCTCACGTGACCGCCGGGCTCCGAAGTGGGCACCGGTCCGGGTGCCAGCTCTCTCTCCCTGCTGTCGGACCCGGAGCCATCTGGGCGCCCCTAATTGTTGCTCCAGGTTCTTTCAGGTCAGTGTGAGAGCTCTCGTCGCTGCCTGCAGGACATCGGAATGGGGGAGGAGGAGCGGGCGGGCGCGGAAAGGAAAAAGGTTGGGGATGGGCTCCGGGTCGAGGGGAGCTGGCCAGAGTGTAGATAGAGATGGCGGTGGGAAAAACGGCTAAGGGGGAGCAAGCGGCCATTGGGCAGAGGGTGGGGAAGGCGGACACCCCAAGTACCCATTCGCCTTTCTGCACACTTCTTCTCTACCCTCCGTCCATTTTGGAGCCGGAGATGATGAGTTGGGGGGTGCCCCAGCAGTGAGACAGTGGAAATAAACCCCTTCTGGCACTCTGTGCGCAGAGTAAAAGTTGACCTCAAGGGTGGGGGGGTTGAGTTTCCTCTGGGGGAGAAGGACGCAGAGATCCAAAATTAGTTTGGAAAACATCCTGGTCTGGCGCCGGAGGAGTGAACAGAAATGGCGGCTGGGGTGCTGTGGGGGCGGAGGAGGTGGGGGAGGGAAACGTTGGCTGAGGAGGACCGGGATTCGGAAAAAGGACCCGAGTCCCTATGCATCCACCGATGCCTCATTCCCGGTCTCCTGTCTGTCTTCAGGTGTACGTGTCTGTTGTTCCCAGTGCTCTACTGGACTAGAGAAGGAGGAGGAACCTGTCCAGAATACCCGCAGGTCAGTGAAGGAGGAGGGCACTGGACAGGGACCCAGAGGGGTGGGGAGTGTGGAGGGCACGGCTCGGGCAGAATTGGGGGCACCACTGCCCACTTCCCAACACATTTACACACACTCTGCCATGCTGAGCAAGCGTAGGGAAAAATGGCAGGGTCTGTCTGGGAAATGGTTGGCTCACGTGTGCACGAGGAATGGTGGGGTAAAGGGTGGGCAGAAGGCACACTAGGAAGGCCGGGCCAGGGCAGGGGACCCCTGACAAGGGGCGAGAAGCGACTGCTACTATCCGGACCTGCATTCCATCCCCAAGCCCTCAGTCTCCCTTGTTTCCTCTTTGTCTTCTCTTCCCCCTGCCCCATCCCCAGGACAGGAAAAGGAAGGGACACTCAACATGGAAAAACTCTGCAGTGAAAATGAAGGAAAGCCTGAGAACCAAGGCAAGATGGAAAACAAAGGACAGCCACCGGATGCGGGAAAGCTGGGAGTAGCTTGTACTGTGGAAGACAAGGAAAAGTTAGAAAACAAGGGAAGGATAGATCTCAAGGGAAAGACAGAAGATGAGGAAGTACTAAAGGATAAAGAAAAGCCAGACAGTGAGGCAAAGCCAGAAGAAGGAAGGCCAGTGAGTGAGGGAAAACCAGAGAGTGAGGGAAAGCCAGTGAGCGAGGGAAAGCCAAAAGAAGAAAAGCCAGCCAGCGAACCAAGGGCTGCAGGAAAGCGCCCAGCTGGGGATGATGTACCCAGGAAGGCCAAAAGAAAAACCAACAAGGGGCTGGCTCAGTGTCTCAAGGAATACAAGGAGGCCATACACGATATGCATTTGAGCAATGAAGAGATGATAAGAGAATTTGACGAGATGGCCAGGGTGGAGGATGAGGTGAAGAAAACCAGACAGAAATTGGGGGGATTTATGTGGATGCAAAAAAGTTTACAGGACCCCTTCCACCCGAGGGGCCCAAGGGAACTCAGGGGTGGCTGCAGGGCCCCACAAAGGGGCTTTGAAGACGTTCCTTTTGTGTAGTGCCCCTGGCAGGCATTTGCAAGGCCTTGTGCTTTATTTAACCTTATGCTAATACTATACTTTAGGTGTCACTCTCTTTATCCAACTGCAGCCCTGTGTGTTTCAGTAGCAGATTTTCATCCATTGCATGGAAAAATGTTTATGGTGCATTGTAAAATGTTTAAAAAACCAGTTTTCAGAACCATATATACGGCATCAGTCCATTTTTGTAAAACTACAAAGATACCTAGTGATTCATGTACAGAAAAAACTCGGAAAGCTGTGTCTACTAAAAGATTAACAGTGGTTATCTATGGGTGATTTTTTTCTGTTTTTTGTTCATCTGTTTATATTCTTTTTAAAAAACACATTACTTTTATCATAACAATAATGAAAGATAAAAAAATATAGGAAAGCAATACCAAGCAATCAAAAGTACTGTTCGGCTTACGAAGGCAGTGGAGACACATAAAATTTCTGTTGTCAGGACATGAAATGGTAAGTAAAAGTCACGTTACCTCTGGGACTCAAAGCTGGAAGAATCAACCTGGCAATTATTATAGTTCCATTATTGTAAGGGAGAGTCTTAGCATCAGTGAATTGGGGATAAAACTTGCCTTCCTGGCCTGTGGAGAATATCCGATGAGATGTTGAGTGTGTGAACTGTGTTAGGCTGGCTCCTACCCTCTCTCCTGCACTAGCAGGACCAGAACCCCATGAAATGTTTGGGAGAGGGCTGAGGGAGCTCTCACATGTGTCCATAAATAAATCCAGACAGCTGAGAGGTGGGTGTCACTCTCCCCTGTGTAATGCCATGACTCTTGGGTGCTGTGCCTCTTCTAGTTTGTCCTGTACCCTCCTAAGGCCCCGCTGCTGCTGATGTGCTGGAGATCATGATGGACTAAAGCAACATAGTGTCACAACAGAAGGGTGGAGAATTCTCTACCTACAGTAGAGTTTCCCTAACTCCGGTGGGTAGCACCCAATTGTCGCTTGGACCTTGATATTTATGAAGTTCTTATAAAACACACCTTTCCAAGTTTTTTGTTGGTTTGTGTGTGTTTTTGCATACAGCTAAAATGGCAGGGTCTGTCTGGGAAATGGTTGGCTCACGTGTGCACGAGGAATGGTGGGGTAAAGGGTGGGCAGAAGGCACACTAGGAAGGCCGGGCCAGGGCAGGGGACCCCTGACAAGGGGCGAGAAGCGACTGCTACTATCCGGACCTGCATTCCATCCCCAAGCCCTCAGTCTCCCTTGTTTCCTCTTTGTCTTCTCTTCCCCCTGCCCCATCCCCAGGACAGGAAAAGGAAGGGACACTCAACATGGAAAAACTCTGCAGTGAAAATGAAGGAAAGCCTGAGAACCAAGGCAAGATGGAAAACAAAGGACAGCCACCGGATGCGGGAAAGCTGGGAGTAGCTTGTACTGTGGAAGACAAGGAAAAGTTAGAAAACAAGGGAAGGATAGATCTCAAGGGAAAGACAGAAGATGAGGAAGTACTAAAGGATAAAGAAAAGCCAGACAGTGAGGCAAAGCCAGAAGAAGGAAGGCCAGTGAGTGAGGGAAAACCAGAGAGTGAGGGAAAGCCAGTGAGCGAGGGAAAGCCAAAAGAAGAAAAGCCAGCCAGCGAACCAAGGGCTGCAGGAAAGCGCCCAGCTGGGGATGATGTACCCAGGAAGGCCAAAAGAAAAACCAACAAGGGGCTGGCTCAGTGTCTCAAGGAATACAAGGAGGCCATACACGATATGCATTTGAGCAATGAAGAGATGATAAGAGAATTTGACGAGATGGCCAGGGTGGAGGATGAGGTGAAGAAAACCAGACAGAAATTGGGGGGATTTATGTGGATGCAAAAAAGTTTACAGGACCCCTTCCACCCGAGGGGCCCAAGGGAACTCAGGGGTGGCTGCAGGGCCCCACAAAGGGGCTTTGAAGACATTCCTTTTGTGTAGTGCCCCTGGCAGGCATTTGCAAGGCCCTATGCTTTATTTAACCTTATGCTAATACTATGCTTTAGGTGTCACTCTCTTTATCCAACTGCAGCCCTGTGTGTTTCAGTAGCAGATTTTCATCCATTGCATGGAAAAATGTTTATGGTACATTGTAAAATGTTTAAAAAACCAGTTTTCAGAACCATATATACGGCATCAGTCCATTTTTGTAAAACTACAAAGATACCTAGTGATTCATGTACAGAAAAAACTCGGAAAGCTGTGTCTACTAAAAGATTAACAGTGGTTATCTATGGGTGATTTTTTTCTGTTTTTTGTTCATCTGTTTATATTCTTTTTAAAAAACACATTACTTTTATCATAACAATAATGAAAGATAAAAAAATATAGGAAAGCAATACCAAGCAATCAAAAGTACTGTTCGGCTTACGAAGGCAGTGGAGACACATAAAATTTCTGTTGTCAGGACATGAAATGGTAAGTAAAAGTCACGTTACCTCTGGGACTCAAAGCTGGAAGAATCAACCTGGCAATTATTATAGTTCCATTATTGTAAGGGAGAGTCTTAGCATCAGTGAATTGGGGATAAAACTTGCCTTCCTGGCCTGTGGAGAATATCCGATGAGATGTTGAGTGTGTGAACTGTGTTAGGCTGGCTCCTACCCTCTCTCCTGCACTAGCAGGACCAGAACCCCATGAAATGTTTGGGAGAGGGCTGAGGGAGCTCTCACATGTGTCCATAAATAAATCCAGACAGCTGAGAGGTGGGTGTCACTCTCCCCTGTGTAATGCCATGACTCTTGGGTGCTGTGCCTCTTCTAGTTTGTCCTGTACCCTCCTAAGGCCCCGCTGCTGCTGATGTGCTGGAGATCATGATGGACTAAAGCAACATAGTGTCACAACAGAAGGGTGGAGAATTCTCTACCTACAGTAGAGTTTCCCTAACTCCGGTGGGTAGCACCCAATTGTCGCTTGGACCTTGATATTTATGAAGTTCTTATAAAACACACCTTTCCAAGTTTTTTGTTGGTTTGTGTGTGTTTTTGCATACAGCCCTCTCCACTGGATTTAGACACAGGAGATTGAGCCAGGAGAAAAATCTGAGTGACCAGATGCTGTGCTATTCTCACCTGTTAATCTCTTGTCTGCTGACATTTTCTTAGAAGGAGCTGTCCCCTAGGAAATTCCTGTTAAGCCCTGGCTTATCATTTCAGCAGACCCATCTACCTATGTGATTTTTTTCCTCTGGCTCTTCATTAGCCTTTTATTTGCTTATAGTGTTTCTTTAAATAAACTTTTATTTTAGGACAGTTGTAAATTTACAGAATTATTGCAAAGATATATAGATTCCGTTTACCCCATACCTAATATCGCCTATTATTAACAGCTTACTTTAGTTTGAAGTGTTTGTCACGATGAACCAATGTTGATACATTATTATTTACCAAAGTACATACTTTATTCATATTTCCTCAGTTTTTCCCTAATGTCCTTTTACTGTTCCAAGATCCTATCCAGGTTACCACCTTACATTTAGTCATTATGTCTCCTTAGGCTCCTCTTGGCTGTGACAGTTTCTCACACTTGCCCTGTTTCTTATGCCTTGACATTCTTGAGAAGTACTGGTCAGGTACTTTGTATAATGTACCACAATATCAGTTTGCTTGATTTTTTTTCTTGTGGTTAGACAAGTGTTAAGTGCTTTTGGGAAGAAGATCACACAGGTAAAGTGGCATCATATAAAGGGTATATGCTATCAACATTATTCCTGTTGATGTTAACGTTGATCACCTGGCTGAGGTAGTGTTTGTCAGGATTCTCCATGGTAAAGTTACCCTTTTATTTCTCCCTTTCCAGACTGTACTCTGGAAGAAAGTCACTCTGCACAGTCCACACTTAAAGAATGCGGTGTTATTTCAAAGTTACCTCATTTCCAAAGTTACCGCCTTGAGGATGGAGTATCTCCAACATTTATTTGGAATTCTGCATAGGATATTTGATTTCTCCCCCGTTTATTAATGTATTCAATTTATTTATATAAGTATGGGCTTATTAATTTTATTCTTTGGACTATAATCTAATACTATTTTGTATACTTTCATTGCTCAAATTGTTCCACTTTTGGCCATTGGAAGCTCTTTCAGTTGGCTCTTGGATCTATTTGACATACTTCCATCATTGTGTATGTGTGTGCTTTTTTAAAAAAACTCTTTCTGGCACTACAAGATGCTCTAGTCTTACCTTGCATATTTCCTGCCCAAGTCCTAGAATCAGCCATTTCTCCAAGGAGCCCTGGTACCTTTGGTTGGAGAATGGTATTAAAAACCAAGATTTGGGTGTTAGGTGTACTCGTTACTATTGGGATATCATTGTTTATAGGCCCTCTCGGTAGACAGAGAAAAGATATATGGGTATATAATAACCCATGCATATATATGCATCTCTCTCTCTCTCTCTCCATATATATGTATGTATGTGTATATATATGTGTCTTTATATATTTTAAAATATATAGAGAGAAAATTTTGTCTTTAGTCTTACAGACTCCACTCATTTCCAAAGTTACCTATGCCAGTGCCTAATTTTTCCATCCCTTTCAGTGAAGTTGTTTCATGCATTTGTGATACACTTAGAGTCTTTTGTCACATCCTGTGTTGTGGGAATGCTATTATAAATGGCACTTTTAAATAATCAAATTCCAATTGTTCATTACTGGTATATAGGAAAGCAAGTAACTTTTTTTTTTTTTTGCGGTACACGGGCCTTTCACTGTTGTGGCCTCTCCCGTTGCGGAGCACAGGCTCCGGACACGCAGGCTCAGCGGCCATGGCTCACGGGCCCAGCCGCTCCGCGGCATGTGGGATCTTCCCGGGCTGGGGCACGAACCTGTGTCCCCTGCATCAGCAGGTGGACTCTCAACCACTGCGCCACCAGGGAAGTCCCAGCAAGTAACTTTTATATATTAACTTACATCCTGCGATCTTGTGGCCAGGAGTTTGTCAATGCCTTGGCATTTTCTACATAGACCATCATGTCATCTGCAAATATAGTTTTATTTCCTCCATTCCAATCTATATACTTTTTATTTCCTTTTTTGTCTTACTGCACTAGCTAGGACTTCCAGTATGATGTTTAATAGGAGCAATGAGAAAGGACACCCTTGGCCTGTTCCTGACCTTAGGGTTAAGTGTCTACTTTCTCACCACTAAGTATAATGTTAGTTTCTTGTATTCTTTATCAAGTTGAGGAAGTTCCCCTCTAATCCTAGTTTGAGAGCTTTTATCATGATTTGGTGTTGGATTCTGTCAAATGCTTTTTCTGCATCAAATAATAAAGCTCATATGATTTTTCTTCTTTAGTCTGTTAACATGTGGATTATATTGATTGATTTTCAAATGTTGAGTCAGCCTTGAATACCTAGAATAAATTTCACTTGTTTGGTGCCTAACTTTTTATACATTATTGGATTCAATTTCATAATATTTTGTTGAGGATTTTCTGTCTGCGTTCATTAGAAATATTGGTCTTTAGTTTTGCCTTCTTGTAGTATATTTTATCTGGTTTTGGAATTAGGGTAATAATTGGTTTCACAGAATGAGTCAAGTGTTCTCTACTTCAGTTTTATGGAAGGGATTGTGGAGA
Organism: Neophocaena asiaeorientalis asiaeorientalis; assembly: GCF_003031525.2. Taxonomy (NCBI): domain Eukaryota; kingdom Metazoa; phylum Chordata; class Mammalia; order Artiodactyla; family Phocoenidae; genus Neophocaena; species Neophocaena asiaeorientalis. Next base: position 285,007 of record NW_020173505.1, on the reverse strand, counting down.
ATTGGTATTATTTCTAACTTAAATGTTTGGTAAAATTCACTGGTAATTTCTAAATGTTTACTGGTGATCCTTAAATGTTTGGTAGAATTTGGTCCTAGTGATTTCTATCTTTGGAAGGTTATTAATTATTGATTCAATTTCTTTAGTAGGTACAGAACTATTCAGGTTATCTTTTTCCCCTTGTGTGAGTTTTAGTAGTTTGTACCTTTTGAGTAATTAGTCCATTTCATCTAAGTTATCAAATTTGTAGGCATAGAGTTGTTAATAGTATCCTTCATTAAGAAGATAATGTCCATGGAATTAGGAGTGATAACCCCACTTTCACTTCTGATATTTTAATATGAGCCTTCTTTCTTTTTTTCTTGGTTACCCTGGTAAGAGATTTAACAGTTTTATTTATTTTTTCAAAGAACCAGCTTTTGGTTTTGTTGATTTCCTCTGTTGTTTTCCTGTTTTCACTTTCCTTGATTTTGTCTCTAATATTTCTTTTCTCCTGTTTGCTCTAGGCTTAAATTACTCTTCTTTCTTTAGCCTCCTGAAGAGAAAGTGTAGGTTATTGATGTTAGAACCTTCTTCTTTTCCATATATGCATTTAAGCTAGAAATTTTCCTTTAAGCACTACTGTTGCTTCATCCCAAAGATTTTGATATGTTGTATTTTCATTTAGTTCAAAGCATTTTTACATTTTTCTTGAGAATTCTTCTTGGATTCATGTGTTATTTAGAAGTGTGTTGTTTAATTTCCAAATATTTGGGTTTTCCATCTATCCTGCTATTGATTTCTAGTTTAATTCTACTGAGAGCATACTTTTATGATTTCTATTCTTTTAAATTTGTTAAGGTGTGTTTTATGACCTAGAATAGGACTCTCTTGGTGAATGTTCTATATGAGCTTGAAAATAAATATGTTCTGATGTTGGATGGAATGTTCTATAAATGTCAATTAAATCAAGTTGATTGATAATACTGTTCGACTATATCCTTATTGATATTCTGCCTGCTTAATCTGTCAATTACTGGATGGCGGCATTGAAGTCTTCAACTCTAATAATGGATTTGTCAGTTTCTTCTTTCAGTTCTATCAGTTTTTGCCTCATATATTACGACACTTTTGTTAGGTGCGTATACATGTTTAGGATTATTATGTGTTTTTCTCAGAATTTATCCCTTTATCATTATGTAGTGCCTCTTCTGATTTCTGATAATTTTCCTTGTTCTGCTTTGTCTGAATGTATGTAACTACTCCAGCTTTCTTTTTTTGTCCAGGTTTCTTCTGATTAGTGAAGATCTTTCTCTGTTGCTTTACTTTTAACCTCTCACTCTTTAAATTTAAAGTGGGCTTCTTGTACACAATATATAGTTGGGTTTTTTTAATACACGCTGATAATTTCTATCTTTAATTGGTATATTTAGACCATTCACATTTAAAATGATTCTTGATATATTTGGATTTAATATCAACCATGTTTATAACTGTTTTCTATTTGTTGCCAGAGGCTTCTTCTGCCTTCTCTAGTTTTTTTTTTAATACATTTTAAAAAATTTTTATCTTTGACTGCATTGAGTCTTCATTGCTGCACGTGGGCTTTCTCTAGTTGCAGTGAGTCGGGGCTACTCCTCATTGCAGTGCATGGGCTTCTCATTGCGGTGGCTTCTCTTGTTGAGGAGCACGAGCTCTAGGTGCATGGGCTTCAATAGCTGTGGCTTGCAGGCTCTAGAGGTCAGGCACAGTAGTTGTGGCGCATGGGCTTAGTTGCTCTGCGGCATGTGGGATCTTCCGGACCAGGGCTCAAACCCGTGTCCCCTGAATTGGTAGGCGGATTCTCAACCATTACACCACCAGTGAAGCCCCCCTGCCTTCTCTAGTTTTAATTGAGTATTTTACATGATTCCACTTGTCTTATTAGTGTATCAGTTATATGTCTTTAAAAGAATTTTCAATGATTTTCCTCGAGTTTACATTTTTAACTAAGATCACTTTCAAATAACACTCTTTTGCTTCACTTATATGTAGTACAGATACCTTATTACAGAATGTTCATTCATTTCATTCATCCATTTGCTACAGTCACTTAGTACATTATTACTTTAGATAAAGAGTTATTTTTATATCAATTAAGAATAAGAGAAGGGGGCTTCCCTGGTGGCGCAGTGGTTGAGAGTCCGCCTGCCGATGCAGGGGACACGGGTTCGTGCCCTGGTCCGGGAAGATCCCACATGCTGCGGAGCGGCTGGGCCCGTGGGCCGTGGCCGCTGAACCTGCACGTCTGGAGCCTGTGCTCTGCAACGGGAGAGGCCACAACAGTGAGAGGCCCTAAAAAAAAAAAAAAAAAAAAGAGAAAAAAAATCATTTTACTTTCATTTATTGCGTTTCCATTGCTCTTCCTTTATGTAGATCTGAGTTGTTGGCCTGTATCATTTTTCTGCTGCCTGAAGAAAATCTTTTAACATTTCCTGAAGGAAAGGTTTGCTGATGCTGAATCCCATCACTTTTTGTTGTCTGAGAAAGTATTTTATTTCTCCTCCA
>NW_020173505.1:268154-282401 GCF_003031525.2 Neophocaena asiaeorientalis asiaeorientalis | reverse complement strand
TCCCCTGCATCGGCAGGTGGACTCTCAACCACTGTGCCACCAGGGAAGCCCTCTCCTCCACATTTGAAGGATTGTTTCACTGGGTATAGAATTTTAAGTTAGTGTTTTTCTCTTTCAACACTTTATTTACACAGAGAGATAGGAGTGTTAACACTGAAATGGAGGATTTATTTATTCTCCTGTATTTCTGTCAACTTTTATTTATTTTGAGGTCAATTTAATAAATGCATACAAATTTTAAATATCATGAGGTGACACTCTTTATGTCTTGTAATGCTTTTTGCTTTAAAGTCTATTTTGTTATTAATTTAACTATAATGTCTTTCTTTTGGTTAGTGTTTTCATGGGTTTTTTTTTCTGTACTTTTACTTTCAGTCCTTATGTATCTTTATATTTCAGATAGTCTTTTGTAAATAGTACATAGTTGGGTTTTTTCCAGTCTGAAAATCTTGTTTTTTAATTGTTTCAAGTACACCATTTACATTTAATATACTTACTGATATTAATACTGGATATAACCATTGTACCAAGTTCTGTCTCTATGTCCCACCTGATTTATGTTAGTTTTTTCTTCTTTAGGATTGGTTATTTTCTTATTTTTACCCCTCTATTAGCTTAGTTTTACACTCTTACTCTTCCTTAATAGTTACCTGGCAATTATAGCATACAGTCTTGACTTATTAAAGTCTTGACCAATATTAATTTATACTTCTACACACTCCCTAGATAATGCCCGAACTTTAAATACTTTTACTCTAGCTCTCTTGACTTTTATGTTGTCAATATAAATTAACAAGATAATATTATTTTATATAATATTGATTTAAATTTATATAGATATTTAGCCTTTTAATTGCTTTTTATTCCTTTCTTCATCCCCAGTCTTCCATCTGAGATCATTTTCCTGTTATCTGAAAAATGCCCTGTAGAATTCAGTACTTAACTTTGGTTTATGCCTGCTGCTGGAAACTCTCTCTGTGTTTATTTGTAAAGCTTTTATTTCACCTTCATTTTTGAAGGGTATTTTTGCTGGTTATTAATTTCTTGGTTGGCATTGATTTTCTTTCAAGATACTAAAGATGTCATTTCACCATATTCATGCTTTCATCATTGCTGTTGCAAAGCTAGTAATTAGCCTAACTTTTGTTTCTTTTGAGGCATACTCTATTTTTTTTTGGCTACCTTTTTGATTCTTTGTCTTGAATTCTCTGTAAGTTCACTATTATGCATTCTATATGTGGGTTTCTTTTTATTTATGCTGTTTGGGATTTGTTGGACTCCTTGGATCCTATGGATCAATGTCTTTCATCAATTTTGAATAATCCTCAGCCATTAATTCTTTAGATTGCCTCTGAACAATTCCATTTCTCTTTTCCTTCTGGAACTCCAATTAAACATGCATCAGACCTTATCATACCCTCCTGTCTGTATTTTCCGTCTTTTTGACTACCCATGCAGCCTTATGGATAATTTCATCTGAATAGAATTTCTAGTTCTTTAATTCTCTCTTGGGCTGCATCTAATATGCTGTTAAGGGCATCCACTGAGTTTCTAATTTCAGCTTAGTTACTTTTTAGTTTTGGAGGGGTTTTTTTTCCTACTTTTTCTGATTTCTTGTTCCCTGTTGAAATTTTCAAGATTGGATTTTATTTATCTGAATACAGTAAGCATTGTGGTTTAGTAGTCTGTACCTGATAACTCAAATAATTCAAAGCTAATGGATCTGTTTGTGTTGTCTATTCTCTCTGGTGCTTTTTACCTATGATGGGTTTTATCTTCGTGTTGCTGCTTATCTTTGTGTATGGGCATTGTATTTAAACAACTGTTTGTTGAAATAATTTGAGGCCTAGGATGATGCAGTCTTCCTCCAGAGATTTTGTTTGCATTGGTCAGGTCTGTAAGGATGCTTCCTGTCTAAAACCACAATCTATACTCAAAACTTAAACTTTACTAGTCCACCTAGATGTTGCAAAGCCAAGCGAAAAAACTTTGTAAGGGCTAGTTTATTTTCAGTTTACAGTTACCCTTAAAGTGAAACATTTGAAGTTCCTAAAAAACCCCTCCCCTTTTAATAAGCCTTGGGCTTTGATTTTTGTTACTCTAGTGCTTTGAGTCTGCTGAATATTCAACACACTTTGACACTGGTTTATTCCTTAACCTTTATTCCTTAACCACAGATGACCTCAAGACAAATACAGCTAACCTTATGAGTATTAAAAGAAGACATGGTGAATTCTTCTTTCACCTCATATAGGAGACAAGTTCTTAACTATGAATCAAAATCTAGATGCAATAAAAGAAAAGTCTAATAAATGTGACTACTTTTTTAATGCATGGCAGAAATACATCATAAAGTCAAAAGGCAACTAACAAACTGGAAGTAAATATTTGCAACTTATATAACAGATAAAGGCCTAATATAGTTAATGTGTAAAGAACACTTGAAAAGTGTGAAGGACCAACAACCCAATAGAAAAATGTGGAAAAGACATGAACAGACAATTCACAATGATATTTAAACTGTTGTTAAACAGAAATGTCATTGATATAATACTTCTCACCTATCATATTAGTGAAAAGTATGTCACACACTATGTTGAAAAGGGTGTGGGGAAATAAGCACTCTCCTATATTGCTGGTGGGAAAGCAAAATGGGTCTGAGACTCAAGGGAGGGAATAACCTGGATATGTAGATTAGGAAATCATCTGTGTTTAGGGGGAAATTAACAGAGATCAGCCGGGAAGCGAGGACACATGGGCTGAGGAGAGCAGAGGCTCTGGACATAGCTGCTACTCAAGGAGGCAGCGCAGCTACCTGGCGGGCACCACCACCAGGGCTCTGGAGTCAGACGGAGCTGGTCTTGAAAACGGGTTGTGGGGCTCCGTGTGGAGCGCTCCTGGAGAAGTCGGGTACCTTCTCTGCGATCAGCTGTCATAACTGGGGATAAAGGGCATCTCAGAGGGATGCTGAGCGAGGACCTGAGAGGCACCAGGTAAAGCACCTGCAGTCAGGAAGCCTCCCCTCACCTGCTCTGTTGGTAACTCCCCCTTTTCCACAAACACCACCCCGCAGCCCGTCCGCAGCTGTCCGGTCCCTGCGGGATGTAGGTGAGGGGGCGGGGCGGGGGGAAACCGGGCTCGGGTGACGCGGCGCTCACGTGACCGGCAGGGCGCCAACGTGGGCAGCAGCCCCCGCGTCCCACCCCCACAGCCCCGAGGTCTGGTCCTGTCGCCCGCGCGGAACCAGCTCCCGGAGCTGCCCGGGTGGCGAGCGAGGGGCAAGCGGGCTTAGGCGAGCCAGAGGAGGCGCAGGCCCGACCCGGGCGCTGCAGGTCAGTGTGAAGGTGGGTGCTGCTGGCGGCCCGGGGTCGGGATGGAAGCGGATGGGACTAGGATCCGGGAGCAGCGGGGAGAGGGGAAGGGATCCCGAGATGGGTGGGGAGGGGCACGGGGCGTGGCGTGGCAGGTGGGGAGGAAGGACCCTGCAACTGGCCCTGCCGCCTCTTCGACGCCCCTCCTCTGCGCCCTCCATCCATTTTCTAGCCTGAAATGGGGGGGGAGTCCGCCCCCGCAGTGCGACAGTGAAACGTAGACAAATTCTGAAAATAACTCCCTTTCACACTCTCCACCCAGGAGGAAATATTGACCTCAGCGTAAAGGGTTGGGGGTGGGGCAGGTTGCTTGCACGGGAGGAAGACCCAGAGATCCAAAATAGTTTGGAAAGCATCCTGGTCTGGTGCCTGAGGCCTGAAAAGTAATGGCGGCTTGGATGCAGGGGAGGTGGGGGAGGCAACGTTGGATGAGGAGGGCCCAAATTCAGGAAAGGGACTTCAGTCCACTGACCGTGCAGCCCCTCTCTGTCTCCTGTCTGCAGGTCTGCGTGTCTGTTCTCAGCACTCTGCAAGGCTAGAAAAGGAGGAGGAACTCACTGTAAAACAACAATAAGGAAAAAACAGTTTTCAGAACCGAATATATAGTATCAAACCATTTTTGTAAAAGTATAAACATTTGCACAATACATTTGTGCACAGAGAAAACTCTGAAAATGTTTGCACTAAAAAGGAGGCAATGGTTTTTTCCTGCATGGTAGCCAGAAAATGGGTCTCACCTGCACTCAAAAATGAATCCAATCGCGTGATGGTACCTCCATGCCATTCGCCTGAAGGTGTGCCCATCCCCTGTCTTTGCCTAGTTGTAACCATGTCAGTGGGCACTGCTACACCTTCTCCTGGGTCCTCTACCGTCCTATGGCTCCCAACATGTATGATTCTTTTTTTCTTGGCTCACTCATCTCCACTTTTTCTTAAATGATATGGATTATGTTTGTCATAATAATAATATAATAATAATAAAAATCTAGAAAACAACACATGATAATTGAAATGTTCAGTGAGCTTATGAGAGCAATGAAGACACTTAAAATTCCTGTTGTCAGAATGTAAAATGATAAGTAAAACATTGCCTCTGGGACTCAGCTAGAGGAATCAACCTGACAGTTGTAACAGATCCAGTGCTCTAAAGGTCAGTCTTGTCATCTGTGAAATGGGAATAAAACTTGCCTGTGTTGGGTGGGCTCCTTTGTAGCAGTAGGACCCTGGACCTTGTCAGACACTCAGGGGAGGGCTGAGAGTAGGTCTCATCTATGCCCAGGAACAAGTCCAAGTAGCTGAGAAGAGACTGCCACTCTTCTCTGGATACTACCATATCTGTTGGGCACTCCTGTTGTGCCCTGTACCCTCTGCTGATAGCTACTGATATGATGGAGTCCTCATGGTGACAAAGCCCCTCTGATTCCCTATAGTTCCCAAAGGGCCAAAGCCCCTATTTGACTCCTATAGGAATGTAGGTTGACCCCCTCTTCCAACTTCAGAGTTGTACCTACCCTGGTGGTAGTGCCCCAGGGCTGTTTGGGCTCCACTATATTGCATAGTTCTTAAAGTAGTCATTAATATTTTTAGTTCATTTTATATTTGCTTACAGTAGTTTATCTCTTGACTCATATATTTTGGGTCCACCAGGGGTTGTATCCTGAGACAGATCTGTGGACGAGACAGTGGATGGTTATTTGAACTACACACCACAGTACCTCAGGGAAGCCACATGTACATTTACATACCGTAGTGTGAGTTTTCGCTCTAAAAAGTCTCCTGGTTGGCTTCCTACACAAAATCAAAGGACTTGTAATCAGAGAGGGTTACACAAGTGAGTTTCAAGCTGAAAATATCCCTTCCCATTCCAAACCAATTCCAACTGAGAAGTGTAACAGTGCTCTTAAAAGTATTAAAAACTCTCAGTGTTAGGCATTTTTATTTAACCCACTACTATGTTGCTTTTTCCAAAGACTTTTTTTTTTTTTTTTTTTTTGCGGTATGTGGGCCTCTCACTGTTGTGGCCTCTCCCGTTTGCGGAGCACAGGCTCCGGACGCGCAGGCTCAGCGGCCATGGCTCACGGGCCCAGCCGCTCCGCGGCATGTGGGATCTTCCCGGACCGGGGAACGAACCCATGTCCCCTGCATCGGCAGGCAGACTCTCAACCACTGCGCCACCAGGGAAGCCCCCAAAGACTTTTTTATTCATCCTAACATCCCTTACACTGTACTTGACACATATACTTAATAAATTATGATTGAATCAGGAGCCCTGAGTTAAAAAAGATACACTGTTCATGGATCAGAAGACTCAATGTGTTAATATGGTAATTCTCTCCAAAAGTGATCTATAAATTCAATGCCATCCCAATAGAAATCTCAGCAAACTGCGATTCTAAAGGTTCTATGGAAAAGCAAAGGAACAAAGTTAGAGGACTCACTACCTGATTTCAGGGCTAACTATAAATCTACATTAATCAAGACTATGTAGTATTTGCGTAAGGACAAACATATAGATTGATGGAATAAAACACAGTCCAAAAGTAGACCCACATATATATGGTCAATTCATTTTTTAAAAAGGACCCAAAGGAATTCAGTGGAGACTTTTCAAGAGATGATGCTGGAACAATTGAATGTTGTCTTGGCCAGTTTGGGCTGCTATAACAAAAATACCACAGACTGGAATTTCTCATAGTTCTGGAGTCTGGGAAGCCCACGATCAGGATGCTGACAGATCTGGTGTCTAGTGAGGGTCAGATTCCTGGTTCATAACCAGATGTCTTCACATGGCAGAAGGGGCAAGGAGGCTCTCTGGGCCTCTTTTATAATGAAACTAATCCCATTCATGAGGGCTCCACCTTCATGGCCTAATTGCCAATTACCATCCAATTATTTGGTAATTCCAAATACCATCCAATTGGATGAATTTCAGGGTTACACAAACATTCAGTCTACAGCAGACATCAATATACAAAAAAAGTACCCTTACCTCACACCAAATACAAAACATGAATTCAAAATGGCTTACAGAACAAAATGTGAAACCCAAAATTATAAAAACTTCATTTAGCGAATTCCCTGGCGGTCTAGTGGTTAGAACTCTGCGTTCTCACTGCCAAGGGCCCAGGTTTGATCCCTGGTCAGGGGAACTAAAATCCCATAAGCCATGTGGTGTGGCCAGAAAAATAAAATAAAAACTTCATTTAAAAATAGGAAAAATAGGGCTTCCCTGGTTAAAAAAAAAAAAAAAAAAAAAAAGGAAAAATATGGAATAGTTGGTAGGTTCAGAGTAAAATATTATTGCTTATTAATTCTGAAGTGGTTTAAAGATTTTTGAAATTAACTTTCTGCCACTATCTACTTAATAGGCTCCAGAGGTTTCTCCTACTAAGAAAGGGGAAAAGGCAAATGCTAATGATAAAACATTTACATGTGGACAATAAAATTTAAGATATCATTAAAAAATTAGGGAAAAAAGGGTAATCCTGGATTAGCATATGACATGAATCTGTGCCATATGACAATTTAAGATAATAACGGGACAATGAGGGTATTGACAAATTTCTGTGAACTTCAAACAAGTCTGGAATATCTATACTAATAACATATAACCATACATATATAATCTAAGATGGCTTAATACTTATTTGACAATGTTTTCCATGTAATTTAACATACCAAATAAACCTAATTGTTTTAATATCTCTTTTATAAGGTGAGAGACTATGTTTTTTAGATTTTCTAAGTACCCACTGGGAAATCTCAAAAATAGTTTGAGGTCAAAAAGACTCCATTTAGAATCTGATTTTGGGAAGTTGTCAAAAATTCCAAAAGTTTGAACATTTGATTAAACAGTATCACAGATCAATATGAAACAATACTTAATTATCTATTTAACCATTTAACCAAAGTGACAATAAAATATTTTTAAGGTAAATACAGAAGGTTACAAAACTGTGAAAAAATATAGCTCTTTTCACATTGAGAAGACTCAATTCTCCCATGTAATCAAAGACCTGATAAAGATAATATGAAACACAAAAACTTATTTTGGTAAGACAAAATCGTTGCTTTCCAGGCAGATTACCCAAAAGGTAAAGAGAAGCATTTCACAATCTCTTATCAAGAGAGGACCAATAGTCCAAACACTTTTTTCTTTTTAACAGAGAAAAAACCAAACTCTAATTTTGCACCAGTGTCCTTTTTTTTTTTTTTCTTTTTTGGCTGTGCTGCGTGGCATGTGCGATCTTAATTCTCCAACCAGGGATCGAACCTGTGCCCCCTGCAGTGGAAGTGCGGAGTCTTAACCACTGGACCTCCAGGGAAGTCCCTGCACAAGTGTACTTTTGATATTAAGGCTCATTCTTTAAAAATTTACAAATAAATTCATTCTAATCTTAGACAGCTTGACCACACATAAAATTCCTTTCCCAAGATTCTTTTTCCTCAAACGTTCTACCCACTCAGGTTTTCTTCCCTGTATTTTCCTCTTTCTCATTCTGGAACACCCAGTAATTCTACTTTAGAACAAAATTACTCTTTTTCCCTTAACAAAAACATGTCTTTCATACCTCTTCTTATCCAAAACACACATCCTATTTTCCTTACCTACTTTTCATACACAGTTGTTTCCTTTCACCCTTATTATTTCTAGTATTTTTAATTACATATATTGATTAGCTTTCTTAACCCTTAGAAACCTTAATTTCTAGTGAAACTAAAAAGTAAGCAATTGTGGACTGCCTGTTACACAACCATTCTACAGATCGGTAAAGTTAAAAATATACTTCATAATTTCTAAAAGTATATCCTTCCTGATAGTAAAATTTCCAGTATGGCACAACACATGTTTGCTGATAGATAGAAATATCTTCAGTTTCTTTATAAAAAGATGCCAAAGTAGATAAACCTATGCTCAGTAGTTTCAGTATTTTATTTTATTTGAAAATGATCTAGATATTCAATGCATATCCATCATTAGTTAGTGTAACTTAAAGGTTTCAAGTTATCAAAAAGATTTTTGAAACTATTTTTAAGTAGACATACCATAAAATATAATTACTGTTGAAAAATTCACATATAAACTTTTAATTACAGCTATGTAATTCATCTGTTTAGGTTACTCATGAAAATTTCATGAGGCATTAAACAGCTAACCATCAACTTAAGTTATTTTTCTTGCTAACAAATCCTGTAACAGAAATAACATGACTTTTAGTAAACCTGGCTAGAATAAAAGCTGTATGTCTGCATTATATTTAAGGCTGATAACTCTGAAGACATGCCTGTTTTAATTAAACCAACAAAGTTAAACTAGCTTTTATTTACCAAAGATTATCCTAGACCACATGAACTTGAAAAACTTTTGGGCTAGTTTCTATATTTCTGAGAGAATCCTTTTTTTTTTCTTAAACTGGATCAACAGCTCAACAGCTCAACTTTTAATTATCCAAATTCTTATATTAAGATTCAGGGGATTCTGAATTCCATGATTACAGGCACCTGGCATAAACAAGAGTAAATTTCTCTGCAACAAGTTTACATCATCCTAAGTCTACAGTCAATTTGATCAACAGTCTGTCTACACAGTAAAAGGTAGACAGGTACAAAATGAGCCCAAACAACATGAAAAAAAAACAACTCAGCAGAAACAACACACAACAAATACAGATCTATAGGAGTTCCAGACACTGGAATTATAAGACTCAATTTAAAAATAAATTTTCTGGGACTTCCCTGGCAGTCCAGAGGTTAACACTCAACACTTCCACTGCAGGGGGTGCAGTTTCCATCCCTGGTTGGGGAACTAAGATCCCACATGCTCTGCGGAACAGCCAAACAAAAAAATTAAATAATAATAATAATAATAATGATTTTTCTTACTAAATAGGAGATAAAAGACATGATTGAAAATTTCAGCAGGTAACTAGAAATTATAAAAAATATGAAATAGAAATTCTATAACTAAATTTTTAAAATTTATTTTGTATTGAAGTATAGTTGAGTTACAATGTGTTAATGACTGCTGTACAGCAGTGACTCAGTTATACATATATATACATTCTTTTTCATATTCTTTTCCATTATGGTTTATCACAGGATACTGAATATAGTTCCCTCTGCTATACAGTAAGACCTTGTTGTTTATCCATTCTATATATACCAGTTTGTATCTGCTAATCCCAAATTCCCAATCCAACCCTCTCCCACCCCCCTCCCCCTTGGCAACCACCAGTCTATTCTCTATGTCCTTGATTCTGTTTCTTTTTCATAGATAGGTTCATTTGTGTCATATTTTAGATTCCACATATAAGTGATATCACATGGTATTTGTCTTTCTCTTTCTGACTTACTTCACTTAGTATGATAATCTCTAGTTGCTGTACCACCCTGCCTTGATTACTGTCGTTTTGTAGTAAGTTTTGAAATTAAGAAGTACAGGATATCCTATTTTATTCTTTCTATACTAAGATTGTTTTCTCTATTCTGGATCCTTTGATTTTGAAATCACCTTGTCATTTTCTACATAAAAGCCAGATGTGATTTTAATAGGGATTGCGTTGAATCTGTACATCAATTAGGTAATATTACCATTAGAACAATACTGTCTTTCAATCCATGAACATGGGATTTATTTCCATTTATTTAGGTCTTCTTTAATTTTTTTTCAACAACATTCTGTATTTTCAATTTATAAGCCTGGACTTTCTTTTGTTAAACATATCCCTAAAAATATTTTTCTTTTTGATGTCATCATAAATGGAATCATTTTCTTCAGTTCATTTTCAGATTGTTAATTTCTATTATAAAGAAATACAATTGATTTTTGTATATTGATACTGTATCCTGCCACAATATTCCACTCATGTATTAGTTCTCATAGTTTTATAATGGATTCCTTAGGATTTGCTATGTACAAGGTTATGTTATCTTCAAATTGAGATCATTTTACTTCTTCCTTTGTTATCTGGATGCCTATTTATTTATTTATTTTTGCCTAATTACCTTGGCCAGAACCTCTAGTACAACCTCTAGAAATGGCAATAGAAGACATCCTTGTCTTGTTTCAGTTCTTAGAAGGAAATTTTTTAGTGTTTCACCCTTATGTATGATGTCAGTTGCATGTTTTTGTAGGTTTCCTCTATCAAGTTGAGGAAGTTCTTTGTATTCCTAGTTTGTTGAATATTTTTATCATGAAAAAGTGCTGATTCTTGTCAAATGTTTTTTCTGTATCTGTTGAGATGCTCATGTGGTTTGGGGCCTTCATTATGTTAATATGGTTGTTTATATTGACTGATTTTGTGTTATACCAAACTTGCATTCATGGGATAAATTCTACTTGGTCATTGTGTATAATCCTTTTTATATATTGCTGGATTCAACTTGATGGTAATTTATTGAGGATTGCATTTATATTCATGAAAAAATATTGGTCTGTATTTTTGTTGTTGTTGTACCTAGTCTTGTTTTGATATCAGAGTGATACTGCTTTCATAGAATCAATTGGGACGTTTTCCTCATCTATACTGTTATGGTAATGAAACAAGACCATTAAGCTGAGGTGGCTCTAATGATTTGGTAGTCTATGTAAGCAAATAAAAACCTAAGGCAGAGTCAGTTTCTATAAGTTTCTCAAGGTTAAGAAGAACACAGATGTAGAGAACAAACATATGGACACCAAGCGGGAAGCGGCGGGGTGGTGGTGGTGGTGGTGTGATGAATTAGGCGATTGGGATTGACATGTATACACTGATGTGTATAAAACTGATGACTAATAAGAACCTGCTGTGTAAAAAAATAAATAAAATAAAATTCAAAAATTAAAATAAAATAAGAACTAATCACAAGCAGCCAACTAGGCTTTCCCAAGTAATGAAACCACTTAAGCTATAGCAAATCAGGTAACTTTTTTGCTTTGCTTCTGTGTCTTCTCTATAAAATCCTTGCCCCTAGGTCCTGTTGGTGGAGTGCTTTTAACAACTTCTGGTTGTTTATAGCCCAATTTGAATCAATGTTTGCTCAGATAAACTCTTAAAATTTTTAATATTCTTCAGATCTTTTAATTGTCCTGGTGTCAGAAGTGGGATCCAAAATAGATCGCCAATGGCCCTAAGGAGAAATGAGCAAGAGTAGATACCTGCTGATCCCATTGTGCTCATTGCTTTCTTTCTGTGTCTGGAGGTCGTGAAGAAGTCCCTCATGGATATCCAAGCTCTACAGCTTTTGCATCATGAGGATCTGACTTTACTTGAGCATTTATTTTTCCAGACTGGGTCTGTAGTTGGACTGGTCTGACTTAAACTGGACTGCACCAGTGTGAGGCCTCAGGTAAATAAATTTTGTTTTAAGAGGAAAAAAGAAAAAATTGGTTCATTCGAGTCCAAGGAGTAAAGGACTACTCCATCTGGGATTCCAGCTAACTATATGTATAAAAATTATGGGCCGAGAACCTGTGTTTGTCTGAAAAAATGGTTTAACATTACCAAAGATAATCTTTAATTACAGTGGCCACAGTGAGAAACTTTTAACCTAGATGAGCTCATCCATTTACAAGGTGCCCTAAAGAAAAAGGATTCTCAGCCAAGTACTCAGAAGAGTAGAGAGAAAATTATTTTTCCTCCCCTACAATTTCTGATAACATAGATGGGACCCTCTGGGACACCTCACTTGCTCTGGAGCCTATAGATGGGACCGCAGGAAAACTGACAGAAGCCAGTGAAAGGTAAGAATTCTGACCAAAGTCAGCTCTCCTGGATCTCAGTCTGTAGTGTCCAGGTAAGAGAGGAAGGTAAAATTTCATGGTGTCCCTTTTTTTCTAAATTTGGACTCCTGTGAGTTTGGTTTTGGGGTACCCATTTGTTATCAATCCTTTCCATCCCAGGAACAACTATTACTTTCCTGTCTGTCTCTCATTTTGTGTACTGAGGACTTGGCTTGGCTTTCTTCCTGTTAGAGTACACAAGTCATTGCTTACATGTACAGGCAGCTCAACCGTCAGGTTTGGGCCCCAAAGAATATGACCAGACAGAAATGTGGGTTGCACTCTATTTATGGCTAGTGTCCTACTGACTGTTGCCAGCTCTCAGGGGACTTGTCCAAGTCTTTCTTTCTTTTGGTTATCTTTGCAAGTGGGCCTGGACCATGGGAGAACTATATCTTTTCACCATCTTTGGGGAAGCTTCATGTGTTCACAGTTAAGCCATAAAAGGCTTACTGATTTTGGTTGGAAGTAACTAGATAGGAATACACTTGGCTTAAAGGTATAAGGAAAAAATAAATTTAAAAAGAGTTCAATACTGCCAGGAATATTTACTGTTTCTAAAAACCTTACAAGATATTTGAGAAAATTTTTCTTTAAAAGGAACTCTGGTCAGAAGTTTGCCAAATTGGAAGCTGATATTCACAGCCTGACAGGAACATTTTTAGGCCTTCTCCCCTAAGCTAAAATGGAACTATGTACCCAGAGTGGAAAAAACAAAATGAAACATTCTGAAGTCTTTATGGAAAGATTTACTAAAACAGACAGATTTAGTAAAAGATTTATTAAAACACCAGGACTTCCCTTCCACCCACCAATGTAGGGGACACGGGTTCGAGCCCTGGTCTGGGAAGATCCCCCATTCTGCAGAGCAACTAAGCCCATGCGCCACAACGGCTGAGCCTGCGCTCTAGAGCCTGCAAACAACAACTAATGAGCCTGAGTGCTGCAACTACTGAAGCCCGCATGCCTAGAGCCCATGCTTCGCAACAAGAGAAGCCACCACAATGAGAAGCCTGCGTACTGCAACAAAGAGTAGCCCCTGCTCGCCGCAACTACAGAAAGCCTGTGTGCAGCACCGAAGACACAATGCAGCCAAAAATAAATAAATAAATAAAAGAATCCTCCTGCCAATGCAGGGGACATGTGGGTTCGAGCCCTGGTTGTCCAGGAAGATCCCACATGCAGTGGAGCAACTAAGCCCATGTCCCACAACTACTGAAGCCCATGCACCTAGAGCCTGTGCTCCACAACAAGAGAAGCCACTGCAATGAGAAGCCCACGTACTGCAACGAAGAGTAGCCCCCGCTCGCCACAACTAGAGAAAGCCCATGCACAGCAGCAAAGACCCAGTGCAGCCAAAAACAAAATATAAATAAATAAATAAATTTATTTATTAAAAAAAAAACATTCCAAAGATACACAGCTCTAAATCTAGGACATAGGACTCTTTTGATTTCCATCTTAGTTGGATATCTTCTCCCTGATATAAAGAAGCAAATTGTATTGTAGTTGGATTGGTGGGTTAGCCTCTTGATATCACTCAGGTTTCAACCCAATTCTCTGACGAATTAATAACAACTGTACTTGTCTTACAGATTGAGTCTTTCAGAGAACAGAAATGTGACTCTAGAAGCAATTTAAAGTTCACCTATCCTTTTTACCAAATCCTAAACCTGCTCTATTCATCTCAAAAATGCTTACAGATATGGTAAAAGATCAAGACATTGGTCCAACTCCTAGGGGTGTGGAGGAGGGATGGATTGGGGGTTTGGGATTAACAGATGCAAACTACTGTATAGAGAATGGATAAACAACAAGGTCTTACTGTATAGCAGAGGGAACTATATTCAGTATCCTGTGATAAACCATAACGGAAAAGAATATGAAAAAGAATATATTTATATATGTATAACTCAGTCACTGTGCTGTACAGCAGTAATTAACACAACATTGTAATTCAACTATACTTCAATAAAAAATAAATTAAAAAAGACAGGGTGGTACTGCCATAAGGATAGATATATAGATCAATGGAAAAGAATTAAGAGTCCAAAAGTAAACCCTCACATTTAGGGTCAATGAATTTTTGACAAATGTAACAAGACATTTCAAAGG
>NW_020173505.1:250033-267790 GCF_003031525.2 Neophocaena asiaeorientalis asiaeorientalis | reverse complement strand
AAAGAGTTGTTTTAAAACAAATAGTGCCAGAACAATTGGATATCCAGATGCCAAAGATTTCATTTAGACCACTACATCATACCATACACCAAAATTAGCTCAACATGGATTATAAGTATTAATGCAAGAGCTAAAATTATAAAAACTCTTAAAAGAAAACATAGGAGTAAATCTTCCTGACCTTAGGTTTCACAATGTTTTCTTAGATATGACAACAAAAGCATGTGTGACAAAAGGTAAGATATATTAGAAGTTATCAAAATAAAAAATTTTGTGCATCAAATGATACCACTGGTGGCACAGTGGTTAGGAATCTGCCTGCCAGTGCAGGAGACATGGGTTCAATTCCTTGTCCAGGAAGATCCCACATGCCGCAGAGCAACTAAGCCTGTGCGCCACAACTACTGAGCCTGTGTGCTGCAACTACTGAAGCCCACGTGCCTAGAACCTGTGCTCCACAACAAGAGAAGCCACCGCAATGAGAAGCCCGCACACTGCAATGAAGAGTAGCCCCCACTTGCTGCAACTAGAGAAAGCCCGCACGCAGCAATGAAGACCCAACACAGCCAAAATAAAGAAAGAAAGAAAGAAAGAAAAGAAAGTGAAAAGACAACCCACAGAGTGGGAAAAAATACTTGTGAATCGTTTATTCAATAAGGAACTAATTTCCAGAATATATAAACAACTCTGGAAATTCAACTATAAAAAGACAAATAGCCCAATTAAAAATGGGCAAATGGGGCTTCCTAAAAAAAAAAAAAAAAAAAAAAACAAAAAAAAAACAAAAAACAAAAAAAAAAATGGGCAAATGATTTAAATAGGTATTTATGAAAGACATATAGATAACCAATAGACACATGAAAAGAAGCTCAACATCATTAGTTGTTGGGGAAATGCAAATCAGAACCAAAAGGAGAAAACTTTTCATATACAGTATGATGGTTAAAATGAAAAGGATGGAAAATAACACGTTTTGGTGAGGATAATGAGAAACTGGAGCCCTCAAACATTACTGGTGGGAATCTAAAATGTTGAACCCAACTTGGAAAATAGATTGGCAGTACTTCAAAATGTTAAACATAGACTTCTCATATGACCCAGCAATTCCATTCCTTGGTATATACCTGAGGGAAAATGTCATAGCAGCATTGTTTATAATAGCCAATAAAGAAGTGGAAGAAAACCCCAAATATCTATCAACCAAATAAATAATATGTGGTATATCACATAATAGAATATATTTGGCAATAAAAAGGAAGAAGTACTGATATATGCTAGAACATGGATGAACCTTGAAAGCAATATGCTAAGTGAAAGAAGTCACAAAAGACTCCATATTTTATTACTTAATTTATAAGATATTGTCATATCAGGAAAGCTATAGAGACAGAAATTTGATTAGTGGTTGCTTGGGGCTGGCAGCAGGGTGGGTATGATTGGTAATGGATACCAGGTTTCTTTTCGGGATTATGAAAAATGTTCTAAAATTAGATTGTGTGATGGTTGCCCAACCCTATGGATATACTAAAAACCATTGATTTGTACACTGTACATGGGTGAATTTTATGGAATATAAATTATAACTCAATAACACTGTTGAAGAGAAATTATTATATAATAAATATAGTAATGCACTGTGGGTTTATAACACATGTAGAAGTAAAATGTAAGACAACAATAGAAAAAAGGATCAGAAGGGGGATACACAGGTGTAAAGTTCTTCCATTATCCACAAAGTCATATAATATTATTTGAAGATACCATGTGATAATGTTACTGAGTCCAAGCTCGGTTTGCTCGCCACATGACAGGCCAATAAATCGGGAGACTAGGTGTTGAGGCAACGAATATGACTTTATTTGGAAAGCTAGGTATCCAAGAAGACGGTGGACTGGTGTCCTTATCGGGGTTTGGATGCTAGTTTCTTTTATAGAACAGAGATGGGGAGGAGGTGAGGAAGTAAAGTAAAAAGGCCATAAGTCTTGCAAAATATTTCCTGGTTTTGGCCAGTCTCAGGGAGGGGATGTGTTAGTTTGTTCTTTTCTGCAGCCATTCACAGGTGGGCAGGGTTAGGCTGTTTCCCTGTAAGCTGAACAAAGGTACTTTAGTTTAACATTCAGGCAGAGGGGCAGGGTTCCCCGAGGCAGGCCATCATGTATGCCTATAGCTATAGACAGAACAAAAGCAATGGAAAGCTAAGGTCAAAGTAAAAGAAACAGATCCAACATGGCGTCAGATTTTGTTCTTCCCTGTTACAATAATATAAAATAAATACTGCAAACTCCAGAGGCATGGCTCAGATATTTTACCTGGAGGGAGAAGCAGACTGTAAAACAGAGAGCTCTAAATCTCATCCCAAAGGAAATGACTTCGTTTAACAGTGTGAAGAAGATCAAGCCTAAAGGAGCTCCTGAAAACAGTGGAGGTTGTATTGTGTGGTATAATAAAAATATACATTGGGTCTTTGTCTCCAGTTCCTGGCATAGAGCTCCTAAAACTCTTGGGATTCCCTAACTTATAGGAGTGTCTTTTTTTATTCATAATGAGCCCCTTTTAATTACATCTGAGTTTATACTAATTAGGTGACTCATGGTGGGGCCCCAAATAGTTTCAGGATGGGGGCTGGCCACCACAAAGACCAAATAAATTATTAGAGGGGTGTGTGGACAGAAAACAAATTTCTTGCCATTCTGGTAAACAAGATGTTGCCCACTATCAAGCCATCAGCCACTGCAGCCACCCCCAACAGTGCACCCTGAGGGGAATTCAGGATGAAGAAAAACAGGACATTGGCCCTAGGTAGTTAAGATTCATATCAAAGGAAAAATTTCAATGAGCCAAGACTCTTGCATCTTCCCATATATAGAAAAGCACTAAAATCATTAACTTGAGATGTCTGTTTTTGTGATTAGCAATAACTTTTTGACGCTGGAGTACATGGGTTTATTTTTGGTTTTTTTCAGCAAAAACTCCTAGATATCCTGCCTCCTCCCTTATCTCTTTGGAACAGTTCCTCAGAGCGATCTGAGAGGCTGTATCCCGGGCTATAGACCTCCGTAAGGCCACTGAATAAAACACAATTCTCAGCTTTTAGGTTGTGCATTGTTTTTCAATCAACAGCTAAAACGTTCAGTCCTAACACCCTGCCCCTCTTCCCTGACCTCTGGAGAGGGAAGAAGGGCTGGAGATTGAGTTCAATCACAGTTGGTCAATGATTTAATCAATCATTCCTATGTAATAAAACATCCATAAACCACCCTAAATGACAGGGTTTGGGGAGCTTCTGGGTTGGAGAACACATGAATGTGCTGGGAAAGTGGTGTGCCTAAAGAGGACAAGGAAACCCTGCATTTCTACTTCCCCCCAATACCTTGCCCTATGCCTCTCTTCCATTTAGCTGTTCCTGAGTTGTATTATTTAAAATAAACCAATACTAGTAACTAAAGCATTCTCCTGAGTTTTGTGAGTTGTTCCGGTAAATTATTGAAACTGAGGAGGAGGTCACGGGAACCCCCAAATTTGTAGTCAGCTAGGCAGAAGTGTAGGTAGCCAGGGCGCCCCATTTGTGGCTGGTGTATGAAGTGGGGATATTCTTGTAGGACTGAGCCTTTAACCTGTGATGAGTTAGTGTCAGAATTGAATTGAATTGCTGGACACCCAGTTGAAGAATCAGAAAATTGGTTGGTGTTGAAAAACACACTGCCTTTGGTAACAGAAATGGTGTCAGACAACACCACACGTGGTGAAAAGCAATTGAGAGGACATTGGTAGATTCATTGGAGGTACAGACTAAATTGTAGGTCAGCTCATTTAACAGAGAGAAACCGGGAAAGAGAGAGCTAGCAGGAGACCTGGGGGCAGAATTAATCTCAGTCTGCAGAACAATTTATGCCTCAGGGCCTTGTTGAAAACAAGAGAGCAGTCAGCAGGCAATTAGTGGCGTTTTACAGCTGTGTATGGTCAGGGACGTAGAGAGCCCTGTCAAAACCACTGTCATCCCAAGGTGACTGTGGGCATACCTAAAGCTGTGCCCACTGAGGAGTAACACAAGAGGTTTCACACCTCATGCATGTGGGCCCAGGCATTATTTATTTAGAAACCAGCTGGATCATCAAAAATAATCTAAATTCTCTAAAATTATCTAGCTAGTCACTAAACAAATAAACATGAAAATAACAATAACAAGCCCCAGATGGGGAGGGGGAGTTGCTACAATATATTACCTAAAATGTCCAGTTTCCAACAAAAAATTATGAGACATGCAAAGAAACAGGAAAGTATGACATATATCAGAGTAAAAGCAGGCAACAGAAATTGCCTATGAGAATGAACAGATGTCAGATTTAACAAAGACTTCAAAGTAGCTGCTATACATGTAATCACAGAACTAAAAGGAACCATGATTAAAGAGGTAAAGGAAGATATGATGACATGTGAAACCAATAAAGAGAAATTATTTTTTAAAAAAAGAACAAATGGAGGGCTTCCCTGGTGGCGCAGTGGTTGAGAGTCCACCTGCCGATGCAGGGGACACGGGTTCGTGCCCCGGTCCGGGAAGATCCCGCATGCTGCGGAGCGGCTGGGCCCGTGAGCCATGGCCACTGAGCCTGCACGTCCGGAGCCTGTGCTCCACAATGGGAGAGGCCACAACAGTGAGAGGCCCGCATAATGAAAAAAAAAAAAAAAAGAACAAATGGAAATTCAGGAATTGAAAAGTACAGTGACTGAAATGAGAAATTCAACAGTGGATTTAAACTGGCAGACTAATTAGTGAACTTGAAAATAAACTGATAGCTATTAATCAATCTGAACAACAGAGAGAAAGAAGGCTGAAGAAAAATGTACAGAGCCTCAGAGAAATGTGCGACACTATTAAGTGCTGTATTGGTTAAGGAAATGACTCCCAATGGTAATTCGAATCCAGAGGAGCCAAGTGAAGAGATCCAGAAATTATTACAGCAGGCAAGTAGCTAGGTATGAGCAGAGAAATGGGGGCAGGGGCCAGGTGGCAGGAAATCAAGCACCTTGTAAACAGTGGGGGTCCACAGGCAGACAAAGGAAACCAGGAACCTCCAGACTGACAGGAAACCACACATTTCAGGTGATAAGTGTCCGGGTAGCAGACAAAGAAAGGTGAGGAAAGAAGGGAATCTCCTACATCAGAATGTAACCCGTTGCTCATTATGCTCTCATTACAATAAAATTAGCCTTACAGTTAAGAAGTACCTATCATGCACCGACGCCATGACGCTCCTGATCTAAGCTAAATAAGTACAATAATCCCTCCTCCCCTCGGGAAGATGGAGCTGGGATGAAAAATCAGGGAATACAACCTCCAAACTCCTCCTTCTCCAGTGAATATTCCACCCCTTCATTTGTATGCCCCTCATAACTGGCTTGCCAAAGAAATCCAGGGCAGCAGCTCCTCACCTGTCTGCCCACTCTCCCTCTGAGGGCCTATCCTTGCTTAAATAAACTCTCACTTTACTTTCTTTTTTAAGAACCTTAAATTCACTGGGAACAAAATGATACATTAGAAGGTTAATATAACAAAAGCTATGAACATATACTAGCTTTCCTTTCTTCCCTCCAAAGTTACATAAAGTAATAATTATAACAGTGTATCATCTTATGGAAAAACCCAAACAAACTTTTTGGCCAACCCACTATAACAATAAGATCACAGAAAGGGGGAAAAGGAATAGAGTTACACAGGAGTAATTTTTCTGTATCTCATTAGAATTAAGTTAGTTATAAATCTGAAGCTGACTCTGGTAAGTTAATATGTATATGGTAACTAAAAATATAGCAAAAACATTAATGAAATTAGAATGCAACATTAGAAAATATTCATTTAATGCAAAAGAATAGAGGAACAAAAAATATATGAGACATAGAAAACAAAAAGTAAAATGGCAGAAGTAAATCCAACTGTATCAGTATTAACAGAAAGTGTGAATAGATTAAACTATCCAATAAAAGGCAGAGTTGTAAAGTCTAGTAACATGCTATCTACAAGAGACACACTTCAAATTCAAAGATACAAATATATTTAAAGTAAGAGGATAAAAAAGATATACAAACAGCAACCACAAGAAAGTTGAAGTGGCTATAGTAATATCAGACAAAATAGACTTTAAAACAAAAATGTTAGTAAAGACAAAGGTAGACATTTTATAATGATAAAAGGGTCAATCTATCAGGAAGATATAACAGTTATAAACATATATGCACCTACTAAGAAAGCATCAAAATACATGAAGAAAAATTGACAAAAATAAAGGGAAAAGTAGACAATTCAACAACAATAGTTGGAGATTTTCAATATTTAATAATGGATAGAACAACTAAGCAGAAGATCAACAAGAAAATAGAAGACTTGGGGCTTCCCTGGTGGCACAGTGGTTGACAGTCTGCCTGCCGATGCAGGGGACACGGGTTCGTACCCTGGTCTGGGAAGATCCCACATGCCGCGAAGCGGCTAGGCCCGTGAGCCATGGCTGCTGAGTCTGCGCGTCTGGAGCCTGTGCTCTGCAACAGGAGAGGCCACAACAGTGAGAGGCCCACGTACCGCAAAAAAAGAAAGAATAAAAGAAAATAGAAGACTTGAACAACACTATAAACCAACTAGACCTAATAGACATCTATAGAATACTCCACCCAATAATAACAGGATTATTCTCAAGTACACATGGAACATTCTCCAGGATAGACCATATGCTAGGTAATTAAACAAACCATGATAAATTTGAAAGATTAGAAATAATATTATGTTTTCCGATAATATGGAATGAAAGTAGAGAACAAAAACAGAAAGAAATTTGGGAAAATCACAAATACATGGAAATTAAACAACATGCTCCTAAATAACCAATAGATCAAAGAAGAAATCAAAAGGGAAATTAAACTATATTGAGATGAATGAAATTGAAGATACAACGTACAAAAACTTATGAGAGGCAGCTAAAGCAAGGCTTAGAAGGACATGTATTGCTGTAAATACCTATATTAATAAAGAAGAAAGATCTCAAATCAATAACCTAACCTTTTAACATAAGACCTCAGAAAACAGAGCAAACTAAACCTAAAGCAAACAGAAGGAAGGAAGTAATAAAGACTAGACAGAAGCTAATGAAACAAAGAATAGAAAAACAACAGAGAAAATAAAGCTAAAAGCTGATTCTCTGTAAATATCAATAAAATTGACAAACCTATAGACTGAAAAGAAAGAAAACTTAAACTACTAGAGCCAGAAATGAAACAGAGGACATTACAACTGACTTCACAGAAATAAAAGAATTATGAAGGAATACTAAGAATAATTGTATGCCAATACATTAGATAACTTAGATGAAATGAACAAATTCCTAGAAAGACACAAACTACCAAAACTGACTCCAGACAAAATGGCAAATATGAACATACCTATAATAAGAGAATTAATTAGTAAACAAAAAGCTACCAAGAAGGAAAAGTCCAGGTGCAGATGGCTTCACTGGTGAATTCTGCCAAACATATAAAGAAGAATTAATACTACTTCTTCACAAATTTTTCTAAAAAATACAAGAGGAGAGAATACTTCCTCACTCATCCTATAAGGTCAGTATTATCCTGTTACCAAAACCATACAAAGACATCATATGAAAAGAAAACTACAGATTAATATCTTGTATAAATATGGATGCAAAAACCCATCACAAAAATACTAAAAACTGAATCCAGCAACATATAAAAAGAATTATACACCAGGAGCAAGTGGGATTTATTCCAGGAGTGTGAGGTGGGTTTAACATCCAAAATTCAATCAATGTAAAACACCATATCAATAGAATAAAACACAAAAACCACATGACAATCTGAAAAGGTGCAGAAAAAGCATTTTAAAAAATCGAACACCTTTTCATGATAAAAACACACAACACACTATAAATAGAAGACAACTTCCTCAACCTGGCAAATGACATCTAGGAAAAATGCACAGCTAACATACTTAATGGTGAAAGACTGGATGTTTTCCCCTTAAGATTAGGAACAATACAAGGATGTTTGCTCTTTCCATTTCTATTCATCATTGTGCTAGAGGTTCTAGCCACGGCAGTTAGGCAAGAAAAAAAAAGAAAAGGCATCCAGATTGGAAAGGATAGAAGTAAAATTATGTTTATTCACAGATGACATGATTTTATATGGAAAATCCTGAAGGATCCACTAAAAAACTATTACAACTAATACATGTGTCCAGCAAGGTGGCAGGATAAAATTTCAATATACAAAAATCAATTGTATTTCTATATACTTGCAATGAACAATCCAAAAAATGAAATTAAGAAAGAAATTCCATTTACAATAGCATCAACAAAATAAAATACTTGGTGATCAATTTAACAAAAGAAGTGTAAGAATTGTACATTAAAAAATTAAGAATGTTGTTGAAAGAAATTAAAGATCTAAAAAAGGAAAAACAGCTTATGTCCATGGATCAGAAGACTTAATATTGTTAAAATGGCAATAATCCCAAACTGATCTACAGATTAAATGCAATCCCTATCAGAATCCATTTGAACATCTCTGTAGAAATTGACAGGATCACACTAAATATTCGAAATAGAGCTACCATAGGACATAGTAATTCCACGCCTGGTTATATACCCAAGAGAAACAAAAACATATGTCCACACAAAAACTTGAATATGAATGTTTATAGCAGAATTATTCATAATAGCTAAAAGGTGAAACAATCTAAATGTCCATTAACTGATGAATGGATTTTAAAATATGGTATATCTAGATGATGGAATATTATTTGGCTATAAAAAAATAAAGTACTGATACATGTTACAACATTTATGGACCTTGAAAACATTTTGCTGAGTGAAAGAAGTCAATCACAAAAGACACATATTACATGATTCTATTTATATGAAAAGTCTACAATAGGCAAATCCATAGAAACAGGAAGTAGAAGAGTGGTTTCCCTGGGTTGGGGAGAATGAGGGGGGATGATGAGTGATAGCTAAAGGGTATGGGCTTTTGTTCTGAGATGATGAAAAAGTTCTAATATTGACTGTGGTGATGGTTGCACATATTTGAGGATATACTATGAATCACTGAAATGTACACTTTCAATGGGTAAACTGTATGATATGTGAACAATATCTCAATAAAACTGTTTAAAAAGAGAATGAAAGAAGCCATCATTATAGATACTCCAAACATTTAAAGGATAGTAATGGGAATATTATGAGTAACGTTATATCAATAAACTCAGTAACATAGATAAAATTGTCAAATTCTCTGAAAGATACAAATTGCCAAACTCACTCAAAAAATAAATTGAAAACCTGAACAGAAGAATGGTTTTTAACCATCATGTCTCTAGAAGAAAATAAGGACCCTAATTCGTAAGCATATCTAACTTCCATGGTGTAAACCATGGCCAATTTCAAGCTATCGAAGCGACATCACTGAATGAAGATTTGTTAAGAGATGAAAACAATCAGCTCTCATTAGCTGGTACAAGCCAGCTCCAGCATGACACTGTCTGTTATCTATAAAAGAAAATTAATTTGTTATTAAAAACCTTCCAGGAAAACCCCAGGCCCAGATGTCTTCACTAGTAAATTCTATCGAACATTCAAGGATGAAATAATACCAATTTTAAATAGACTCTTTCAGAAAGTAGAGGAACAGGTCTCCTCTTATATAATGAGGCCAGAATTACTCTGATACTAAACAAAAACATTACAAGAAATCTAAGACCAATATACTTCATGAACATAAAAGCAAAAATTCTCTTAAAAATTTTGGGAAATTGAATCCATCTACATGTAAGAAGTATAATAAATATATCATGACCAAGTGAGGTTTATCCTAGGAATGAAAAGTTGGTTGAGCACTCAAAAGTCAATGTAATAGATAGCTAGTGGGAAGCAGCCACATAGCACAGGGAGATCAGCTAGGTGGCTTGTGACCACCTAGAGGGGTGGGAGGGAGGGAGACGCAAGAGGGAAGAGATATGGCAACATATGTATATGTATAACTGATTCACTTTGTTATAAAGCAGAAACTAACACACAATTGTAAAGCAAATTATACTCCAATAAAAATGTTTTAAAAAAGTCAATGTAATTCATACTAACATGATAAAGGAGAAAAATTATAACCATTTTAATAGATACATAAAAGGCATTTGATAAAAGACAATACCTACTTATGATAAAATTTCTTAGGAAATTATGAATAGAAAGGAAGTTCCTCAGCCTGAAATAAGGCACCTATGAAAAAACTACAGCTGACATCATACTTAATAGTGAAAGACTGAACACTTTCCTCCTATGAAAGGAACAATTCAAGGATGTCACCACTGCTATCCAACAATGTACTGGAAATCTTAATTAGTGCAGTAAGGCAAGGGGAAAAAAAGTGTGCAGATGGGAAAAGAAGTAAAACTATCTTTATTTGCAGGAATATTACAAGCATGTACATAGAATGCCCTAAGAATCTATACAAAGTTATTAGAACTGATAAGTGAATTTAGCATGATCTCAGGATAAAATGTCACTATACAAAAATCAAGTATATGGGGGCTTCCCTAGTGGTGCAGTGGTTGGGAGTCCACGGGCCAGTGCGGGGGACACGGGTTCGGGCCCTGGTCCAGGGGGATCCCACATGCCACGGAGCGGCTGAGCCCGTGCGCCACGGCTGCTGGGGGCTGCGCTCTGGAGCCCGCGAGCCACAAATGCTGAGTCCACGTGCCACAACTACTGAGGCCCGCGTGCCTGAAGCCTGTGCTCCACAACAGGAGAGGCCACCGCAGTGAGAAACCTGCGCACCACAACGAAAAGTAGCCCCTACTCGCCGCAACGAAGAGTAGCCCCTACTCGCCGTAACGAAGAGTAGCCCCTGCTCGCCGCAACTAGAGAAAGCCCGTGTGCAGCTGTGAAGACACAATGCAGCCAAAAATAAAATAAATAAAATAAATAAATTTATTTAAAAAATCAAGTATGTGATACAGCCACTATGGAGAACATTATGGAGGTTCCTTAAAAAACTAAAAATAGTAAAAAAAAGGTTCTGAAGAACCTAGGGGCAGGACAGGAATAAAGATGCAAACATAGAGAATGGACTTGAGGACACGGGGAGGGGGAAGGGTAATCTGGGAAAAAGTGAGAGAGTGGCATGGACTACCAAATGTAAAATCAATAGCTAGTGGGAAGCAGCTGCATAGCACAGGGAGATCAGCTGGGTGCTTTGTGACCACTTAGAGGGGTGGGATAGGGAGCTGGGAGGGAGGGAGATGCAAGAGGGAAGAGATATGGGGATATATGTAATCAGCTATATATGTATAGCTGATTCACTTTGTTATAAAGCAGAAACTAACACACCATTGTAAAGCAATTATACTCCAAGAAAGATGTTAAAAAACAACAACAACAAAAAAACACAAAAACCAAAAATCAAGTATATATCTTATATACTGGAAATAAACAATTAGAAAATGAAAATTTTAAATGCCATTTGCAATGGCATCAAAATGAGTGAAGTAAATAGGGGTAAATTATAGGAAATACCTGAAGACTTTTATACACTGAAAACTAACAGTATTTTGCTGTGAGTAATCATGGAAGACCTGAAAAATGACAAAGTATACCATGTTCATGTATCAGAGGACTCAATACTGTCAAAGTGGCAATTCTCCCCAGATCTGAATACTCAGTATAATTCCAATTAAGATCCCAGCTGGCTTTTATTTGTGTGTGAAAATCTACAGGCTGATCCTAAAATCTGTAAGGAAATGTACAGAATCTGTAGCAGTCAAAATAATCTTTAAAAAGAGTATCAGAGGACTGACAATAACTGACTTTGAGCCTTCCTATAAAGCTGTAGTAACCAAGACAGCACAGCATTGGCAAAAGGATGGGAGTGAAGATACACAGTATGTGTGCCTGCCATTTTTGCTGTCCGGTTTGCATGTTGCATTTCCCGTGCCCCATGAGCACCAAATTCAAGTGGACCCTTGATGAATGGGTGCTTAGCAAGACTCAAAGCAAGAAAATGGCAATGTCCTTACTTCTATGATTGCTGATAGCCAAGAGAGGCCACCTTTTTGGTTCCACTCAGAACTTACTTCCAGGGACTTCCCTGGCGGTCCAGTGGTTGAGAATCTGCCTTCCAATGAAGGGGACACAAATTCAATCCCTGGTTGGGGAACTAAGATCCCACATGCCACAGGGCAACTAAGCCTGTGCACCACAACTACTGAGCACGCAGGACACAAGTGGAGAACCCACATGCCACAGCTACAGAGCCCACATGCTCTGGAGCCTGCACGCCACAACAACTGAGCCCGCATGCCACAACTAGAGAGAAGCCCGTGCGCTGCAACGAAGATCCTGCGCGCCGCAACTGAGACCCGACACATCAAAAATAAATATTAAAAAAAAACTTACTTCCAACACATAGTCACATTCCAAGAACCCCAAATGACCAAGAAACCCAATCATATCCTTATTGACATGTATTACTTCCTTGAATTTGCCAACCACTTACTGTTGAAAATGATGACAAAGAAGAAAGACAGTTCCAGTTCCATTCTATGTGTGCAGAATGTGCATGTGTGCACGTACCAAGAAGTAAAA
Source organism: Neophocaena asiaeorientalis asiaeorientalis (assembly GCF_003031525.2). Taxonomy (NCBI): domain Eukaryota; kingdom Metazoa; phylum Chordata; class Mammalia; order Artiodactyla; family Phocoenidae; genus Neophocaena; species Neophocaena asiaeorientalis. The sequence continues at coordinate 255,155 of NW_020173505.1, read as the reverse complement.
TAAAAACAGTTGAGTCAGTTTTGTGCAGCATTCCACTGTTCCGGTAAGAAGTGAATACATATACAAAATATGAATTTTGCAACTTTGGTGCTTCTGCACATGAGTCAAATGCTCTTATATTTGCATTTAAAACTGACATTGTACAATATAAAGACGGACAATATCATTTATGCTAATAGTTAAAATTTTCAACTGTCCTTTACTTAGAACAACATTAAATAATAAATAGAAAGCACCATGTCAAGGTCAACATCAGTGGTCATAAATCACATTGATAGCATGCAGCTGTGATATGATGTGATGAAATTGCACTTTATCCTGTGATCTTCCTCCCCCACACCCATAACCCCAGTTTAACAAAGAGAAAAACACCAGACAAATCTCAGTGGACAGGCACTCTACAAATACCTGCCTAGTACTCATAATTATAAAGATCATCAAAATCAGTAAAAGTCTGAGAAACTGTCACAGCCAAGAAGAGCCTAAGGAGAAATGACAACTAATAATATGTGGTATTCTGGATAGGATCCAGGAGTAGAAAAAGGGCATTACGTAAAAAAAAGGAAATTTGAATAAAGTAGACTTTAGTTAATGACAATGTGTCAATGCTGGTTCATTAACTACAACAAATGTAGCATACTAATAAGATGCTCCGGGGTACGGAGTATATGGGAATCCTCTATAATACCTTCTCAGTTTCTTTGTAAATAAAAAACTGTTCTAAAAAATGAAGTCTACTAAAAAAAAGTCAAAAGGGAGAACACAGAAAAAAGAAAAGCTTTATATGTTAGTACCTTTAATAGCACTTTTTTCCTTGCTTTTTGAACAAAGGGCTTTGCATTGTCATTTTACACTGGGCCCCGCAAATTATGTAGCCTACCCTGCCTCTGTCCCTACCTCTGTCACCCAGACTTCAGACTAGTGTTGTTTTGGACCCTTTTGAGAGTCCCTGAGGCCAAGAGTGAGTAAGGCTCTGAGTATGCTGGGACCCAGGAGGGAAGAGTTCTGTGCTCTGAACTCATCTGGATTCTGGGAAAGGCAGCAGCAGCCAGTCTGGAGAGGCCCCCACTCAGGCCAAATGGTGTTCCTAAGAGAAGCCCCTTGTCACCTCACCGCGGTGGGCAGTGTGGAGTCAGAGCATCCTAGAGCTGCAAGGGACCTCGTTCACCACAGCCCCTGACCCCACCTTTTAGGGAGAAGGAGGAGGACACAAAGAGAGGCATGGAGAGGGGTAGAAGGCTCCCAGCCTCCAGAGCCCTCCAGCCAGTGACAGCCTGAGTCCTGCCCAGCCCAGAGCCAGGTACTGCCTCCCTTCAGCCCAGGTCTGGACCAGCCTTCCCTGTCCCTGAGTGCTTCCCAGAAGCCTGAGTTGCCACCCCACCTTTGTTCAGAGTCCCTTGCTTGTTTCTCTGGGCATATGCAGGGTGTGTGTGTATTTGTGTGTGTGTCTGTATGTGTGTGTGTGTCTGTCTGTCTGTCTGTCTAGGCTCAGTTAGGATGAGGCCAGAAGCAGAAAAGAGGGGCTCTTGTCATTGCATTTCCCACTTGGCTATTTCCCCCAGGGTGGGGTTGGGGGAGGTGAGCCTGAGAGGCCAGGCTGGACAGAGCCTGCTGCAGTCCCAGGCAGCAAGTCTTGAGACCAAAGTACTGCCATGGGTGTCATTAGGAAAGAATGCAGAGGCAGTAGCAGCAGGGGCAACCTCTGGGCTGGAGAGGGCAGAACTCCGCAACTCCAAGTCCAGACAGACGGGCCCTGCAAAGGGAAACCAGACCTCCATGGGGTCTGGGGGGCGGTGCTGGAGAGGCGCTCAGAGGGCAGGGGGACTCTGTATCTGCCACAGAAGTACAGCCTCACCAGGGAGCAGGAATCCCTGAACCAGAAACCCACCCTGGGCTTCCTCAGATCCCCCAGAGAAAGGCCACACCCCTGAAGACTGTTGTCATGGCAGCAGCTGCCAGGGCTGACTGCCTTCCCCTTTTCCTGTATGGCTGCCCTGCCTGCCTTCTGGGACCTTCGGCTCCTGTTCCCTGACATTCCCTTTGTACCAAATGGTTGTCACCGTGGCAGAACCCCCTTCACCTTATGATCTCTTGAGAGCCCTTTCTCTCAAGGGAATCTCAAATCAGCTATTGTCAGGCAGAGACTTAGAGCCAATAAGAAGATATTGTCGTCATTCCTTCTTTCAGGTTCTAGTTCCTCATACCTCCCTTGTCTGACCCCCATGTTTACCAAGTGCTCATCAAGGGTTAATTTATACTGGTTTGGGAGCTTTCAGAGGCAACTATGTCTTCTATCAGCAGCAGCAGAAGGTAATTCCACCCTGAGAAAGGAAAGGAGGGGAGCTGGCCTGGCAGAGCGTACTCCTGGCTGTCACACCCAAAGGGAAAAGGAATTTTTTCATTTGGAGTCAGAGCTCTTTGCTGAAGATCTCCTCTAGATCTTTCCTGAGCTTGCTGAATTTATCATCCCATTTAGTACTAATGGTGTGATGTAAATTAATATTTTGTAGCTAATGTACTGAATGACAGAATCTGAATACAAAGAATGAGGGAGTGAATCTAACTGACAACATTTAACCCAGAAAAATACAAGCTTCTGCACTTGGGTTAAAAGTAAACTGATTTACAGAAGTGCATTAACAGGGGTTTGGGGATCTCAGTTGACTGCAACTTAAAGTGGATTCAACTGTGTTATATGGCATCCACAAAATCTACTAAGATCTTAGGATGCATCTGTAGATGAATCGTGGCTATTCTAGAATGAAGGGTGTGGTAAGATCACTCCATGCTACACCAGGAAGAATATCCAGTATTTTCAGACATTTACAAATTCAGGAGCATGTAGGATGGTGAGTGACTTTGAACAAATATATCACGTCAGAAGGAGCTGAAACAACTGGGGAGGTTAAACCTAAAAAAAACAGTCTTGGTGAGAACATAACTGTTGAAGGATTAAATGAGATAGTATATGAGATAGTACTTAGTGCAATGCCTGGCACACGGGCTCAATTAATGTTAATAATAAAAGAATGATAATTAGTAGTATTATCAGTAGTCATACTATTATTATTGTTACTAGCACTACTCCAGGTCCTTTACACATACTGACTCATTTATTCTTCTTACCAATCCTATGAGGTAGGTACTATTTTGTCTCCAATTTTGCAGATGGGAAGTAGAGTCACAGAAAGGTCAAGTATATTGCCCAGTGTATCTCACAGGTGGGCAGGGGAAAGAACAAGAACATTAACTTCGGCAGTGTCAGGTTGTCAAGGGTAAAAGGCACTTTTGTTATTTTACACTTGTTTTGTAACACTCCAGAGGGCAGAACCAGGACCAATGTGCATAAACTACAAGGAGGCAGATTTCAGCTCAAAGGGGGAAAAAAACACTGAATGATTAGAACTGTCTGAAATTTCACTGGAGTATCTCTTAAGGTAGTGAGTCCTCCATCACAGGATGTGAGGAAAAAAAGGATAAAAATGAAGAATGAATAAATGGGGCTCCTCTCGGAAAGAAACCATACAAATGATGAAGCCAACCCTTGGTGAAAAGAATAAAGAAGGTAGAGTGAAACTTGGTTTAAAAGACACATGTCAAAAAAAAAAAAAAAAAGACACATGTCATTGAAAAATTGAAAGGTAAAACAGTTATGGAAAATATATAAAGGTGAACCAATATCTCTCTGTCTCGCTGCTATCTCAACACAAAGTAAACTAGATGTTGGAGAAAAGTGACAAAAAGCTCTTAAAATGGGAAACTCCACGTATGAATTTCTGTTTGGAAACTTACTAGACAGCCCAGGATCCTCACAGATCTGATGGTCACCTACCCTGAAAGTGTAAATTATAAGGAGAGGTATAGTCTGCTCTCTGGAAGAAAGGCCATCTGCATGATAAAGTAGCATCCAGGCTGATGTGAGATGCAGGCATGAAGTCGAAGATCATAAAACACCATTAGATCCAAAAGTACATGCTTGTAATAACAACTGTGTTAGCATGATTTTAATCCTGCTACTTTGTGTGTGCTCCAAAGAATTATTACATAGTTTAATATGAATGTCCTCTGTGCTGAATCTATCTTTTTGGGTATAGCAGTCCCAGGACCTAAATATTTGCACATTTAATGAATTGATATAAATTTCGTCAACCAGCAACACCAGTAGGTTGCTGGTTAAAGATTTAGACCCCCCAGCAAAATCTATTTCTTCTATTATAAATAATAATTACTCAATAGTATATATATGGTACATATGTAATATAAATACATACATACATATATATATATAATAATGCCATGCTCTCCACCAAAAGTGCTCCCATTTCAGATAGTAAATAAGTTTTCAAACTATTTGTAATAGATGCACAAATGTGTATTTTGATTTATGAAAATCAAAGTACTCAGTCTTTTTAGATTTATGTATTGATACTTCACAAACTTTACTCTTTCTAGAGCTCTAGAACTGAATGATTACCAATTTAGGCTGGAGCTTCTACTTGTGATTTAGGTCTGGAGACTCAAGAAAAAATCCTTAAGTCATGGAAAAGTGAAAGTTTATCTCCCATGAAAGTGACAAGAGATGAAAACCATGTTGATAGAGCCTAAACGGACATGATGGAGTTATGGATGTGGATTAAATCTGGAAGAGGTGGCATATGATAGTGACTCATTAAGGAGAAACAGTCAAATTTCAGTACAGGATCTGAACTGTAGGGGAAATAATGGGCCTTGGTAGCTGATGACAGGAGAATGAGGGAGAGAGGTGTTATCAGGGGAAGAGGCAGAGAGGAAGAGGCAATAACCCTCAAGGCTGGATGCTGACCGCCTCTAGTAACCAGGAAAAGGCAAATACAAACAGAGAGGTGAGTGACGACGATGTATGGTGTGTTAGGGGGTCAGGAAATATCGGCTGGTTGCGGCAGCACCGCCGCCGGTCAAAGTGGTAACTGGGGATTTGAGCTTGGCGGTGACGCGCGGCCATCACGTGACCAGAGCCTGTGTCTGCCCAAGTCCCTCTCGTCGTGGTCCTTTTTCCCTGTCCAGACACCATCTTCCTATTGCCCTTTGGTCGAGGGGAAAAACAGAAGGAAGTAAGTCCCCTCCGCCCTCTTAAATCGGTGTA
>NW_020173505.1:249770-250017 GCF_003031525.2 Neophocaena asiaeorientalis asiaeorientalis | reverse complement strand
TCAGTCCCTCCCTCATCCACGCTCCCCGCCCCCTACCCTGTCTTGTCGTCTGTCTGCAGCTCCGCAGGTCACAGCGGGGCACCTGGAGGAGAGGATGCCTAGGAGCCAGCCGCCGGGAGAGGTCCAGGTCGGGGTAGGGTTGGGCAGCGGGCCGGGATGGGGTGAGAGGGAGGGCGCTTGAGGGAGCCGGGTCCGCGGCACTGCCAGCCCGCCCCGCCCCGGCCCCAGCGGGAGAGGCCTCTGTGGC